>NC_090321.1:63053403-63354793 GCF_040869045.1 Eurosta solidaginis
TATTTCTAAAATTTTGATGTTGCTTTGGCCGGGGTGCGAACCCAGGGCATACGGTGTGGCAGGCGGAGCACGCTACCATCACACCACGGTGGCACTTACTAACCGAACGTCAATTGGGCTACATCAAATATGCTGGCACACATAAAACATCAGGGATGCACCTTAACGTTAAGCTTAATAATTCCACCGTTTCCGTTGAAACACTTCGAAATATTATCGATAAAGAAATTATCAAGATAAATTGTATCTCGTTTTTAACCGAAACGAAAAGCTTTCGTTAACGTTAAAAACGTTAACAAAAACGTGATACTTTATGTTTGAATTGTGCTGGCAATGCTATAGCCATGGTGAAGCCGTAAGGTGGTAACAGCGAGCGGACAATTTATTTAATTTATAGTTTTGAACTTCGCTTTGCAAACAGAAATGAAAATAGTAGTTACAAAACTGATTCTCAATTCTTTCAGTTGCAGCTCAGCTCATTCTCAATTTCTTCTCTCGCATAAATGCCCCACTTGATTGTTTCGAACAAAACTTGTATAAATGTTTGACGTAACATTTTAAAAAGAGAACTTGTAAGTTATAGAAAAGTAAAGTATCAAATCGCAGGAAGGTAATTCACCACTGGAGTAACTTTACATGTAATTCGGCAAGTTTAATTTTCGTAACACTTCAAGTTGAAACGATTCTAAAACAACTCAAACTTTTATGTTGTCGGAAACATCAACATTAAAAAAGGATGTTTTTTATTATCTTATTAAATTCGTTCGCGTTAGTGAAAATTCGTAAAAACTTGAACAAAATGTTACTAATTTTGGAAAAATCCTGTTCGTTCAAACAAAACTTTTGCAACAAGAGGGCGCAATTTTGCATTCTGCTTGGACGAGAAGTTGCAAAATTGTACCCGATAGATAGGTGTCCCAGTATCTCATAATTTTTGCACAGTAACTTCAAAAAATGAGTTTTCGTTTTGTATTAATAACTGAAAAACTAGTTTTTTGTTGTTTTCACATTTTTTGTGTTTTTTCGTTTTGATGGTTTTCTTATTTTGGTGTTTTTTTTTAACAAGTGGCACCAACGTCATAAGTGCAAAGTAGAGAGCGCAGTGAGTGTAAAATTCTCTTTGAAATTTGCTCATGTATTGACAGTTGATCGCCGTTGAATGACCTGTAAGATCAGTTATGTTAACAGAAAAATCAGTTAGATTGACCAGGAAGATGTCAATTTTACAGAATTTTGTTAACTTAAGAGCGACAATTTCTCTTCTGTTGAAATGCCTAAACTAATTTGTTCGTTTGACAAAGAACTCGGTCGAATTAACCATAATTCGATCAATTTCACCGAATCTCCGTTAAGTCAAGAACAACAGAACCGATTTGTTGATTTTATTAGCACCATTTCTTTCAGTGTATAATAAGATCACTGACTCGTAACCATGGAACCGGTGCAGTTGAATTAATTTCATATAAGTTTGCAAGGTTTTCTTAGTATTTGCCAAGAGGACGGAGTTATTTTATAACATAGGTTCTGGTTTTAGGTCTCTTAAGCTAGCCCAATCAAAAAACGAGACCGTACTAAATTGCACAACATTTAATGCTAATTTAGTACGGGTTAAATTAATTTATTACCCTTGTATTTTAAAAAATATCGAGGGTTGGGCTAGCTTGAACTTAAACAATTAAAAAACGAGACCGTACTAAATTGCACAATATTTAATACTAACTTAGTACGAGTTAATTAAATTTATTACCCTTGTCCAACCCATATGCACAATCAAAAAACGAGTCCGTACTAAATTGCACAACATTTAATACTAATTTAGTAGGAGTTAATTAAATTTATTACCCTTGTATTTTAAAAAATACCCATATGCACAACCACAAAAAAAAAATAATACAATGAATGGTTTTTTGTATTTGTTTTCAAAGTTTTCTATCGAATTATCTTGGTGTACATTGTATATGAACATCTAATTTTTCTATAAAATGCATTTGTAGCCTTTGTTTTAACGGAATATACATACATATATAATATTCGTAAAAGCTAAACAAACTCAAATACATTTAATTAAGCCGTACTAAATTAGTATTAAATGATGTGCAATTTAGTACGGTCTCGTTTTTTGATTGGGCTGAAAAGGTTGGGCTAGCTTAAGAGACCTCCTGGTTTTTGATTGGGTTTTTCAGTTTAGTCGTTAAAACAAACTTCTGGTAACATTACGGATTCATTCAGTCTATGTGAGATCCTCATGGGCCGGCCAGTTCAACCTAACCTAACCTTGCAAGGTTTACACGGTTTATTACGTTTCTGAAAATTTCGCCAACTTCCATGACTGGCAGTAATGATTTTTTTGTTGTTATACTTGCATTTGATTCATGTACTATCTACAACAATTTTTGGTTTTTTTTAATGTTAATAATTTCTCTGAAATATGAACCCTTTATTTTGAAAGTGGTATAAGTCATTTGCAACTCATGGTATTAAACGCATTGTTATTTCTGAACGAACGCATATATAGATGGTTCTACAATTATATACTAATAATAAGAATTGCATCTTTTGGCTATTGGACTCTAATAAACAGGAGGCGAGGAGAGATACCAACAAATTACCCCTGAACTTAAACGACATGAAATGACTTATACCACTTTCAAAATAAAGGGCTCATATCATCTGACTTAAAATAATAGCGGCACACAAAAAAAAACAAAAAACGGTCGGATTTCTAAATCCGAATGCGCTGCCAGCAATGACCTTATCTCAAAAATCTGTCACACAAGTAAGGAAGGCTAAGTTCGGGTGTAACCGAACATTACATACTCAGCTGAGAGCTTTGGAGACAAAATAAGGGAAAATCATCATTTAGCAAAATGAACCTAGGGTAACCCTGGAATGCGTTTGTATGACATGTTTATCAAATGAAAGGTGTTTATGATTATTTAAAACGTAGTGGGCCTTAGTTCTATAGGTGGACGCCTTTTCGAGATATCGCAATAAGGATGACTCTAGAATGTGTTTGTACGATATGGGTATCAAATTAAAAGTATTAATGAGGGTTTTAAAAGGGAGTAGCCCTTAGTTGTATATGTGAAGGCGTTTTCGAGATATCGACCAAAATGTGGACCAGGGTAACCCAGAACATCTTCTGTCGGGTACCGCTAATTAATTTATATATGTATGTAATAACACGAACAGTATTCCTGCCATGATTCCAAGGGCTTTTGATTTCGCCCTGCAGAACTTTATAATTTTTTCTAGTTAATATGGTAGGTGTCATACCCATTTTACAAAGTTCTTTCTAAAGTTATATTTTGCGTCAAAAAACCAATGCTATCACCATGTTTCATCTCATTTTTCATATTTGGTACAGAATTATGGCATTTTTTTCATTTTTCGTAATTTTCGATATAGGAAAAGTGGGCGTGGTCATAGTCGGATTTCGGCCATATTTTATACCAAGATAAAGTGACTTCAGATAAGTACGTGAACTAAGTTTAGTTAAGATATCTCGATTTTTGCTCAAGTTATCGTGTTAACGGCCGAGCGGAAGGACAGACGGTCGACTGTGTATAAAAACTGGGCGTGGCTTCAACCGATTTCGCCCCTTTTTACAGAAATAAGTTATCGTCCCAGAATCTAAGCCCCTACCAAATTTTACAAGGATTGGTAAATTTTTGTTTGACTTATGGCATCAAAAGTATCCTAGACAAATTAAAAGAAAAAGGGCGGAGCCACGCCCATTTTGAAATTTTCTTTTATCTTTGTATTTTGTTGCACCATATCATTACTGGAGTCGAATGTTGACATAATTTACTTTTATACTGTAAAGATATTAAATTTTTTGTTAAAATTTGACTTAAAAAATTTTTTTTTTTTAAAGTGGACGTGTTCGTCATCCGATTTCGCTAATTTTTATTTAGCACACAAATAGTAATAGGAGTAACGTGCCTACCAAATTTCATCATGATATCTTCAACGACTGCCAAATTAGAGCTTGCAAAATTTTTAAATTACCTTCTTTTAACAGTGGGCGGTGCCACGCCCATTGTCCAAAATTTTTATAATTTTCTATTTTGCGTCATAAGGTCAACGCACCTACCAAGCTTCATCGCTTTATCCGTCTTTGGTAATGAATATCGGTTTTTCAAAATTTTCCATATCGAAAAAGTGGGCGTGGTTATAGTCCGATTTCGTTCATTTAAAATAGCGATCTGAGATGAGCGCCCAGGAACCTACATACCAAATTTCATCAAGATACCTCAAAATTTACTCAAGTTATCGTGTTTACAGACGGACGGACGGACATGGCTAAATGAATTTCTTTTTTCACCCAGATCATTTTGATATATCGAAGTCTATATCTATCTCGATTAGCTTATGCCGTTACGGATTACCGTTATGCAAACAAAGTTAATATACTCTGTGAGCTCTGTTCAGCTGAGTATAAAAATCCCTGTAATTCATCAATCAGGGTGTCGTGAAGCTGTCCAGTATTTTTTACACACAACCTCTTATATAACCACTCCTTGATGTGAACTTCTGTGTTTATTCTGTCCGTAGTCTAGATCAGCCAAACAAGAAATATTTTGGGGAACCCTTTTTTATTGTCTCTCGGAAACATTTATTCTAGCGTTCGAAATATAAAAGTTTTGGTCAGTGAGTTGGTAAAAGTGCGTTGTTCATATTTCTGCGCGGAAGGCGGTTACAACCTCCACATCGTTCTTTGTTGCTATGCGATGTGGTACTTTTGCAACTTTGTGTGTCCTCAGCCTAGCTTCTATTTTGGTCCTGATTTCAAATGACTCCGAGCGTTCCACAATATATTAAAATAAACAAAATTCAAGTTACGATAACCTCTGGAGAGATTTTAGGCCGAGCTTTTCTTCCAATTTGCATCGTTATATTTTAAAATGTTTCCTACAAATTTGCGGGGCACGACCTACATGTTTTACGCCGACTCCGAATGGCATGTGCATGGTAGATGAGTTTTCACTGAGAAGCTTTTTATGGCAGAAATACTCTAGAAGTGGCTGCACCCAGCTTATAAAAACTTTTTTCTAATTGAAAAACTAATTTCTAAATTTTTGATGTTGCTTTGTCCGGGCTCGAATACAGGATCCTCGATGTGGTAGGCGGAGTATGCTACCACCACACCACGTCGGCCGCCTAGCATAAATATTCAGAACATTTTCTTTTGTTGCTATTAAGACTACAATTTTCTCTTAATTGATTTATCATTCTGAAAATCTATTACTCTCGTAAATTTTTTATAATTACTGTCTGTGGACTTTAGTCGCCTCTTGTAGAAGGCACCCCTTTCGCGGACATATTCTAAGGAAACACATTAAACTAACAAAACTGTTATGACTTAATGAGTGAATGCTTAGTAAAAAATCGCCCCATCTCGGTAGCGAATCGTAGTAGTTCCGAGCTAGCGCAGAACTGGCACATTTAGAGACGGCACTACTTCCAATTCTGACCTCTCGTAATGCTTTCGACTGACACGTTTTATATTCCGATGTCCTATGAAGTGGCCACAATAATCTGATAAAATTTCGAATATTCATAAAATCTGAACTATCAATTTTATGGAATATTTATTATATATATATATATATATATATATATATGACCTATCTTAACGATTTTTTTAAACAACAATATATGTTGTGAAGTTTAAAGCTTCTGGCTGTTAAACTGAGGAAGAAATGGGGGGAAAATATGACATAATGGTCCGATCCGGGCGGTCCCAACTTATGAATAATAGGACACCCAAATCTAACCGCTCATCGAATTTCATCAAGATATCTCAAAAACTGAGATACTAGTTTGCCTTCAAACAAAAACACGGTCATCGTTAAATCAACTCAGCCCGTTATCGTTTCGGTATACTGGATGCTGGGTCTATCTATTCTCCTTTGAGGGCTTACAATTTTGAGATTCGTGCCAAAGTTAATATACCATTTCATTTTCATGAAAGGTATAAAAAACGTTTCATTTTGCGTTATGTAACAAACCGGAACAGAAAACCAGAAATGAAACCCCAACAGAAACCGGCACCCAAATTGGAATTAAAGGCGGAATCAGAATCGAGACCAGAAACCGACCGAAACTAGAACTAAATACGAAACCGGAATCAAAACTGAAATTGGAATGAAAAACGGATCGAAACCAAAGCCGGAAACAAATACGAATCCGGAACCGAAACCACTTATGGAACCCAAATTGGAATTGAAAGCGGAATCAGAATCGAAACCAGAAACCAACCGAAACTGGAACTAAATACGGAACCGGAATCAGAACTGAAATTGGAATGAAAAACGGATCGGAACCAAAGCCGGATACAAATACGAATCCGGAACCGAAACCACTTATGGAACCCAAATTGGAACTGAAAGCGGAATCAGAATCGAAACCAGAAACCGATCAAAACTGGAACTAAACACGGAACAGGAATTAAAACTCATATTGGAATGAAAAGCGGATCGAACTCACTTATGAAACTAGAACCAAAGTTAGAGCTCATACCAGAACTGAAAGCGGAGTCACAACCGCGAAGGGAAACTGACCGGAACTGGGACCTGCATCGAAAACGAATCCATGACCGCAAACATAACCGGCATCAGCACCCTAGCCGATACCGAACCAAATTGTAAGCAAAAATTTAACATCAACATAATCCACTGTGCGCCGCTGCAACATTTTGCTGCTTACCGCCGCTGGTTTACCTTATTTCGGCTTGCAACGTTCGGACGGACAGCAAAGCGACGTGCGCCCCACAAAATGTATGTGCTTGTAAGTATCTATGAGTGTCTGCCAGCCCCGTTGTCGTATGTATGCATGCATGTGAGTAGGTATTGGGCGAAATGAATTTTCTCTTTTACATATTTCGTTGGGGGCCAATTTTTTAGTACGAATTGTACTTTGAAGCGAATCGGAGGTGCTGAGCGGGTCTACTGAAATCAACCAACCAACTACATATCGAGCGACAAGTGGAAAATAAAATTGAGCAAAAATATATATTCAATTCAAATATGTATGTATCTTCTTGTGCTGTAAAAAAAGTTGTAAAATTGTGAAATTTCCAAAGTAAGCTTAAAGCTGAAATAAATGAAATCAGCAAAAATCGTCACAGAGAAATTGCAAATTATATTTAAATAAATTTATATAAATATTTTGCTGAGTTTGAGGAAAGCGAAGCAAAATTCGCTAGCAGCAGGCGAGTGGAAAAAAATTGGTGATTACAACAAAAAAAAAAGAAGAAGAAGCAGAAGCTAAGGTGCAGCAAGCAAGTGCAACAACAAGTGCAGTTGAAGAAAAAAAAGCGAATTATATATGTATGCATGAATGTATGTATGTATGTAAAAAGCGTTACAGCAGCAGAAAAATATAAAAAGAAGCTAAGAAAGTCAGCAGAAGAAGAAGAAGAAGCGTAAAAAAAACACCACCATTAAACACTTGAAAAACTACCACTAACAGCAGTAAAAAACAAATTACAACAACAAATAACAATAATAACAACAACAAAACCACATTCTTAAGAACAATTAGCAACAGTGTAGAGACACATAGCTTTTATATACATATTGTATATAGTAAATACATAAATGCACTAAAAACACACACACACACGCACACACATGAACACTTGATAGAACAACAACAAAGCGACTAACCAAAAAAAAAAACAAACTCTGAAATTGAAAACTTTTTGAAACTCTGAAAAAAATCACACCAACCAACTCACACTTGTATAAGCAAAAGCAACAACAACAGGACACACAGAGACACAAACAAAAAAGTGCAGTACCAGAAAAAAAAATCGCGCATTACAAGCAAATTTTCCAAAGTTTCAAAAATTTTAAAAAATATCGAGTTAAAGAAAATTCAATTAAAGCAAAAAAAATTACACGCGCGCTCGCAAGCAATAAAATATCAAGCACAACGCTTCACCAACTCCTGTAAAGCAAGCAATTCAGCTAAGTTTACCGTTACTTAGCTACGATCCCGCAGCATCCTCCAGCTTCGTGTGTGTGCTCGAGTGCGTGCGCGCTTTGTTTGTTTTTAAGCCGAAGTTGGCCAAACGTGTGTTCGTGTGTGAGTGAAGCGCCAAGAGCCAGAACTCCACGGAACAATTATTAAAGTGAGAATCAAGCAAAAGACAAACTCTTTCAAATATCCAAAAAAAAAAAAAGCTTAGCAGATTTCGAAAGCAGCTGATAAAATTCAGCAAAGACTTAAATCTAGTAAAAATTTGTAGAAGAAATCCCGAAGCATCAAAGCAGATCGCCTGTGTGACCGTCGGTAAAGTGAAAGTGGAACTAACGGTAGAACAACGAACGGCTAACAACAACGGTGACAAGAACATGTGCTTTGAACGGTAATTAAAATATTTCATCTTATTTAGCATAGTTAGATCGTGCAAGTCTAATGTAAAACACGATTGTGTATGGGGACGTTGAATTATAATCGTTTCAAGAGAAGTCGACGGCGCGATTCTTATGTTGCGATCGTGTCAGTACAGCTCAAAGTTCGTAAATCATATTTGGTTGCATATACTAGTTACGAGTTCGGTTCTTACAACATACTAGTTTTATTGTAATGGCTGCGATGAGCACGTGCGCTGCTGATGCCCACAGTGCCGTATGGAGAGCACCTTACTTCGGTATTCTTATAGAGTAAGAGGCAACACTTGCTTGGAGAAAAATCCACGAGGACCTCACATGGACTGAATGAGTCCGTAGTATTACCAGAAGTTTATTTAACGACCAGGAACTATGTTATAAAATAAATCCTCTTGGAAAATACTAGAAGCTTTCTAGGACCATTGTCACTTGCTGCTTCTAGATCTGACAGCTGTATCACTCCTAATAACTGGAGCGTTAGCCTGGCAAGCGCAAGGCAGGACCCCAAATCTTCCTACATCTGCTCTCACTGACCAAACCTAATTCGAAAGACATGTGACGCCACAAGGCAGTGTGCAGTCAGAAAACCCGTCATACGTTTACAGCCTTCTCTTTTTAATGAAAGAAGCAACTTTGTTAGTCTAAGGTTGTAAGATCTACACATTATCTTCGACACTTGACAGCCCCGCGCTTGGATCCAAGCCTTTCGGGCTTGGTCAATCCCGTGCAGCTCTCGCGCTTTCTCTTAATCGCACCCAATCTAATTGGGACGTCTACGGAGCAAGCTTCAAGGGATGCGCCCTTTCTAGCTAGTTCATCCGCTTTTTCATTCTCATCTATTCCTATATGCCCTGTGACCCAATGTGGATGTATGATTTTCCCTGTCCCGATTCTTTCCAGGGATTGCTTACACACTTTTACATGCTCTGCTATGCGAGATTATTGCCTTAATTGCTGCTGTCAATATAAAAGTTAACACGGTTGCAGTTTGTGCTATTGCCTTCCAGTGTTTCTACTGCTTTGGTTTCGGCTAACACTTCCGTTTGAAAACCGCTACAGTGATGGCAGTGAGGCAGTTTGTAGGAGCTGTTTATTTCGGCATCAGCACAGTATACCGCACACCCCACTTCTTCTACTACTTTGGAACCATCTGTGTACACATGTATCGCCTCGTCCACCATTTGATCAACTTTGCGCTAACCATCTACCTCTACTGTGGCCAGGGCATATTAAAGCACTCAAGAAATTTTTAGGAAATCCCGTATTGTAACTACGAGGTGCTTTGGCCCCTACGCTCAGAATATCACGGAATTTTGAGGTGTCCATTGTGGACAGGACTCTTTGGAAAACAGGGAATTCGAAGTCTGGTTCACGGATGGATCAAAAATGTATGACGGAAAAGCGAATTTCAATAAAACGATACTACTAATGGAATGCTACCCCACTATTTTGCAGGCAAAAATCCATGTATTAAAAGTTTGCGTTAGCTACTTTCTAAAAATGGGCTCTTCCTCGAGGATTATCATCATTATGTCAGAGAGCCATGCAGCCTTACGGGCAAGGTATAGATCGGTTTAAAGGTAGGGGTAGCATTAGGCGCAGAGGTAGAGGTATAGCTAATAAAATAGAGGTGGGGCTACATGTAGACATAGAAATGGAGTTGGGGCAAAGGTAGAAGTAGATTTAGAGTTAAATGTCAACACCACGGATGTAGGGACGACCAATAGCGTATGAATCAAACTGGAAAATGTTTTTTGTTTCTACCTGATTGACTGGAAATATAGACAGATCCTCCGCTCTGTTTAATCTAAAGCTACGGACGACTTATGTCAACTTTATATTAAGTATCTCCTGTATGACGTCCTCGAGACACGAACTCTTCAACCACGAATTTGTCTTAGAGAGCTTCGTTGTTTTCTTCATAAGTTAACTCAAAACTATGTGAGGTCCTCATGGACCGGCCAGTTCAACCTAACTCAAAACTTTAACAGCTATTGCTTACATGCGTCAGCAACCCACACATAGTGCTTAGTTTATTTCCCTCTTGTATTGCATCTAATACCATTTCGATGCTTCTATATTTGTGTTATAACTATAAGCTATGCAACTGTTCATCCTTCTGCTACTCCTCCATGCCCCAGTGGGAGCAAAATGACCTTGCATTCTTAAAAAATAACTTTTTGTTATTGCTATTGACTTTTTCACGATGAAGGTTAAACCGAATTTTAACTGTCATGACGTTTTTGTTGGAGGTTGTCTTGTTTTGTGAAAATTTTAAATCTTAAGCAATTTGAAGTGCTTCCTCTCAATTTTTACTACATTTTTACTGCAGTGCTTATTAAAGTTCGATTAAAGTTATGTTGGTATTAATATAAGCTTTACATTTTAGAGCTATCGCAGGCATGAAACCATTTAAAGGAGATTCTTACCTCCCTTCAAATCAATGGGCACCTTCGGTGCTTTCGGTGGACAGTGGAGACTTAAGAAAAGCCACTAAGCGGTCTTGACTTTAACTGTGAATAAAATCACTTTAGACTGCCCACGTTTCCCATCGATCGCGCTGACAATCGATTTAACCAAATAGACAGCCTTAAAGTCCCAATAACTTTCAGTATTTTCAACGCCTGCACTCCAAACTCAAATATTTGTATGCACTCCAATGTGAAAAACTATGGAAGCCGTCTACACGCACCAGCTGCCTAAAGTTGCTACATATGTAGATGAAAACTTGTTTCTAGTTGCAGGGTAGCAATTGTTGTCTAACCAGTCTTCATGTCGACGGCGCACAGAGTAATGACCAATAGAACAGCATTACTATATAAACACAAAGCCAAACATAGATATGGAATCTAGCTGTTACCAGAAAAAAACAAAATCTCAGCCCGTTGACATGAAAATAAAGTTGGCTATTTTATTGCAATTTTCATTGCTGGCAAAACTAAAATAATTTTCAGCTAAGGTTTCTGTGGATGACTATTTTTGTTGTTGAGTTGTTGTAATATGAAGTCATACATTGTACGTTTATATCCGATAAATTATGTTTAATGCAGAGTTCAATGACTGAACTTGACTTTCCTTTTTCATTGGCAAAATTGTTGTAGAGAAAAATGAAGATGAATACAATGTTTTACAAGGAGATGCAATGAGTTTTTCAGGCTGAGAGACTATAAGTGAAGCTATGAAAATGGCAACATTGTTGGGGCCCTGTTGTCCGCATACAGCTGTAAAGGAAGCTCTTATTTACATTGAGTCGTGCATTCTCAGACAATTTTTAGGATACTAATATTGCTATCGTTGTGGGAAAAGGAAAAACGCTTACATAATGCAACGGATTAAACGGTCTTTACTTGCCTAGGATGGATATTCTTGGTAACGGTGCATTATCCTAGCTCCAGCTAAATTGCAAGTATGATGTGCGAGCTTTTAGAAACATATGAGCACTTCAAACAAGCGGTTGGTTAAATAAACGTGTAACAATCCTGGCTCAAGACTACTGACAGTTGTTATAGCCCAATTAGCATTATTCCTATGATGTTCAGTGCTATAGTGGCATTTAAACAGCCAATTCGTCAGTAGCCGCAAACTCAAATTTCACTTTTTTTTACAGGCAGAAGATGGGATGTGCTAAAATATGACCAGCGTGGATATTTATTATTTATCATTATATTATTTATCATTATTTGGAAACAAATTCAGAAGTGGAATATTAAATATTGCTATGACGCCCTTCGTGGTGTAGTAGTAGCGTGCCCCGCCTACCTATCAAAAATTAAAAAGTTTTTTTTTCAATCAGAAACAAGTTGCATTGGCAAACACTTCCAAGTGTATTTCGTCCATGAAAAACTTCTTAACAAAAATCCATCTGCATTGCGGCTGTCGTTCGGAGTCGGCATAAAGCATGTAGGCCCGTCAAGCCGATTCGTAGGAAAAATTTAGAAGGAACACAACGGAAATTGAAAAATAAGCGCGAAATAAAACTCCTCAAAGATAGATCGAGCAAAGCAATAGGCTGAGTAATGAAAAAGGACTAGTATCTAGCGGTCTCAGACATGTGACTATTGAATCTACTAAGTAAGAGAGTTTGCTTTGTCAACCCACAAAGAATGTGATGTTTTGCTTTCGTACTTTATCAGCACACAGTGGATATAAGGCTTTTGCTACTTTCTGTAAGATTTCTAGTGGAGTTGTACCCTGTAAACCTGTGCTGGTATCAGTGTGAGACTACTCATCCACAGTATGCTTATGACTATAAGTATTCATTTGGTTTGTGCCGAAAGGTTGGCGTAAGCCTTCCAACCAGATGGGGTGAGGCATTTGAAGGTCAGAAACAATAACGTAGTGCGATTTTATTCCATTAGCATGGCATGGATAACACTTCAAACTACCGGTTTTATCGTATTGCCCTCTAGAGATTTGTGGCATTCAGTTAAATCAGGTTGTGACTTGGAACCATTATAGAAGCCAATTAAGTACAGTAAATGTCAAGCGAAATGGGAAAAAACCACCGATGGCTGTATTTGGCCACTTCTATTTTTTGTAACGAAATGAGCTCATAATATGCTTATTCAAAACACTAAACGAGGATTTTTCCTTTCTGTATATATGAATCATGCCCATTTGTTGCGAACAAAACGAGTACATCTACGTTTTCCTAACACTAATTACTACTTTTCATCCATGAAATAATCGGGACATTCGCGTCTCGGCAGCCACGTGACTGTTGACGGATATAAATTCGAGACTGTGAAGGATTTCCTCTATTTGGGAGCAAGCATTAACAGCAAAAACAACTTCAGCTTAGAAGTGAAACGGAGAATAACTCTTGCCAACAAGTACTGCTTTGGATTGAGCAGGCAATTGAAAAGTAAAGTCCTCTCTCGAAGAACAAAAATCACGCTTTACCAGCTGATTTATGGCTCGGAATCAAGGACGGTGCCGAGAGATGAGATGGCTTATGCCATATTCGAGAGAAAAGTTCTGCGTATGATTTATTGTCCTGTCCGTGATGCCGACGGCGAATATCGAAGGATGTATAATGATGAGCTGTATGAGCCTTACGCAGATACGACGATAGCGCAGCGAATAAAAACCCAAAGGCAGAAGAGGAGACCTGCACTAAGTTGGAAGAGGCAGGTAGAGGATGACTTGATCTCCCTTGGTGACCTCCACGGCGCTTAAGCGCCAATTAATGATGATGATAATTTCTACTTAGTAGAAATCACCTCTAAGGCAAATACCATACCTTTCGATTTCTTTACACCAGTTCTACCTCGAGCTAAGCATACGGCCTTTTAAAGTTGTCTCTTAGATAGCTTCCTTCATTTCATCCATACTCAATATGTCTTAAAAATGTTTCACAAGTCGGTTGAGAACTGCAAAACTTTGCTTGGGGAACTATGTTAAAAGTTCATGAACTTATTGCAGTTATATGATGTAGTAGCTCGCTGAAACCTCATTTTAAAGTGAGAAGCTGCAGTATTTCTGAAACTTCATTAACTTTACGGATTCTATAGAGAAACCCAATAAAAGCAAATCTTATAATATGCAGAAAATAATGGGAGATAATTGCCAAAGCTTTTTGGTTTGAATGAGAAATTTTTCTCATATGCATTTTCACCTTGTTCGTCCTTTTTCTACAAAATTAAATTTTCTCAGCTAAATTAACCCTCATTTGTACTGATGGGTCCAGGCAGACCTTTTTGAACTTTAATTCACTATTTCTACGCCAGGAGATGAGTTTATGTTTTAACGCTTCTTGATATCCTTTGTCATGTATTTTAGCATAATTTTTTTTATGCATACATTTATAAACATTTGTAAATAGTTATTAAATTGAATTTTTCAGTGTCAAAGTCATATTGAGTACTGATGGGTCCGGCCAGACCCTTAAGTAAATAGCGTAGTGACTAAATTCGTTCGTATGCATCGGCCTACTTTATCTTCGGATTGTGCATGGCTTTCTTTGCTGTTTTGTGTTTGAAGTCCCGTTTTCCAAAATATTTTTGTTTTCTCACTTTGCACGTGGCATTAGAATTCGATGTTAACCGTGAAAACGTGTATTTATTTATAAAAAATAAGTAAAATATATTTTATTTATGATCATGTGCCACGTAGGGATCCCAAATTTTATGAGTTGGTTGCAAATGCTTTGGCCGAGGAAGTTGAGAACGATAATGACAATGACCAGTATGATTGTGCCTCAGAAGTGGAAAACGAGTCGGGATTTGAAGCTTCAGAAATTGAAGCTGAACATGAAAGTGAAGTCGCAGCAGTTATATACATATATAACAGTTCAGATAGCGACGATGATTTGAATACTGATGCAAGTAACGACTTTTTTGGTAAGGATGGGACCGTTTGGGGTAAGACAGTGCCGCAATGTGGTCGTATTCGCTACCATAATCTACTACGTGTTCCCGGTGGATCGACTAGCAAATCGAGTTCTCCTGTTGAAGTTTTTGATGAGTTTTTACACCAAACATATCATACATTATAATAAGTGAAACAAACAAATACGGTATGGAAAACACAAATGAATGGAACTTGAAAAATCCTACCAATATAAAAGAATGGCAAAATCTTATAAAAGCAGAGCTGAGGAGTTTTCTTGATATTCTATTGCAGCAGGAGTCAGCAATATCAATAACCAAGCGGCGACGGCTTTATGGAAAACGATTCAAATGCCGATTTTCAGAGCAAAAATGTTTTACCATAGTTTTTTGAATATATCCGGTTATATGCGCTTCAATGACGGGCGTACTAGATCTCGCTCAGAAAATGCACCTATACGAGATATTTGGAATTTTTTAAATGGAAGCTTTCAAAGGAATTTTCGTCCGTATAGTGAAATAACTCTTGACGAGCAACTCTTTCCTTATCGAGGAAAAACAAAAATTTACTCAATACATACCTTCAAAACCGGCTAAGTACGGTATAAAAGTATAGTGGGCACGTGACGCAAAAACTCATTATCATTTAATTGGATATATTTATACTGGAAGAGTAACCAATGAAGAGAGAGCAAAAAAAACCAAGGAGAAAATGAACGGATGCGCTTGGTTTCAAAATATGCAAACTCAGGGCGCACAGTAGTTGCCGATAACTTCTTTTCTAGTTTTAATTTATGTAAGCGTCTAATGATCTTGGGGCTGTCCTATGTTGGAAATCTTCGAAGCAATAAAGCATGGATCCACCAGAAATTAAAAAACACAAGAATAGGGCAGTTATTTCCTCTGAGTAGAAAAATAAGATTATTTTGCCAGGAGTGTGAAGAAGCTCTTTGCCAGCGACACTCAAAATGCTATTACATACATATGTTTTAAGTGCACAAAAATAAATTTATTTTAATTTAAACATTTTATTTTATTAATATTAATATAAATATTTAAGTTTTCAAGATGGTATTAAAAAAAAGTGCAGTTTCGATAAATTTATGTTAAATTTTCTTTGGGGTCTAACCAGAACCATGGGTACTCAATATGACAATACAGGTATCCGTCAAAATGAGGGTAAATTATCCCCCACACAATCAGTAACGCCATTGCTGCAACAGATTTTGATGAACTTTAAATTTTGTTACTCTTTATGCGCAGCTTACGCACTTTTAACAGCGTGGGTAGCATAGCGCTCTCATGCTGACATAATTGTTGTTATCATTATCACGTTTAATAGTTACACAAAGAAAACCGAAATGAGTGAGGTGGTAAGGCAGAGAGTGTTATGGAGAGCCGATTGTTAATAAGAAGCAAAGGGGTAGAAAAAAGCGAGAGATTGTTGAAAGTAGAAAAGTGGTAGAAGAGCGTAACCGTAAAGTCGGTGAAGAAGTTAGTGAAGGGATGCGAACCTGGTGCAAATGCTTTGTCGAAAGAATAATGAAATGAATGAAATATTTATTGAGTGGAGAGTAAGGCCGGTGAGTAAAGAAATTTTGGTGTGGTGAATAAGACGTTTTTAGTATGGAGAATATGGAATGTGCGGTTAGGAAGAATGTATGTATGTTTTTTTTACATACAGTAGGCTTCTTGGTGTGGTGGGTAAGCGAGGTGATTTAAAAATCGTGTCTGTGTGTGATTAAAATAAGGACTTCAAATATATTTATGGCTGCTCGCCTGTTTCTTCAACATTTCCTATTCCGAAATACATTTCAAGTAATTCAACACATACTCAGCTTACACTCCTCGCTGCTGGTGAGTCTCCGTATACGGAATACCAAAACGTAGTCAATATCACCCCCCTTCCTAGCTCAAAAATTCTTCACGAAAATTTCCATATCTCTGTACCAGATATACGGTGAACGCACATTGCAACCCTTAAAAGTGAATGCAAGCAAGCAGCCGTCAATGTTTGATTTGGAATTCGAAACAAAAAAAATTTCTATATGAAAAGCTCCCCCGCCGACCACGACATCGGCATTGATAACAACGGTAGTTGCTGTGTGCTGTGGCGCGCATTCTCACTCACTCTTGTCTGCTACAACTTTGTCATTATAACTCTCAACATCCATCCACCCGCAATCAGCGTTATCTGTGAACTATATTCCTTAAGCTAATGTGGCGCTCCCCCAACACCCCAAGCATCGCATTTGCTGCCGGTTTCGCTCTCTACTCCCGGAGTGCGTTCTGTGCGTTTCGAGGGTTGCTTTTTACTGCGCATGCTCCACTTCAGCTGCAAGAGCTTCATAGTAACTCTATGCTCGGTAAAAGCAGCCGAGAAGCCTTTTGGGCTGTGCATTTTGGAAAAGCGGAGACTGACGTCCAGAAAAGTGCCAGCAACACCGTTAAGCAGACGCAGTTGACGGGAAGTATCTTTTTGTCTTAGCTACAAGTAAGCTTATAAGCAGTGGTACTAGTAAACAGAAAAAAATTGCAGAGTATTTTAAAAATTTGAAAAAGGTCGAAGCAGTAAAACTTCAAAAAAAAAAGCTAAAACGTGAAAAAAGTTCAACTTTTCGTGTTCTCAGCAAAAAAAGTGCTCAAAAACTATTGAATAAGCGAAAGTTTTTGAATTTGAGCAAACAAGTTTGAAATTTTCAGAACAAAAACTCAAAACCTTAAAAAACTCAAAAATTTTGTTCACTTCTCTAAAAACACATAGCAAGCGTTGAAATTTTGATCGCTGTCTGATAAATTGGAATTGAATTTAAATTGAAACAAAAAAAAAAAAGAACAAAAAAGTAAAAAAAGTACAAAAGTTCGCTGCAATTCAGTTTTCGCGAAATAAACCAAATTTTTTTACAAAATAACCAAATGTGAGTATTTTGCGTAAACTGAAGTAGTAATTTTTTAAAAAATGAATTGAGAAAGTGCAAGCTTTTCATATTTGGTCTCAACTTCCGGTTTAGCGTCTGTCGGTCAGCGTATAAAATTGGTCGTGAAAAAAGTGGTTGTTTTTGAAAAAGAAAAAAGTTGTTTGTGTGTGTGTTTGCTTGTTTTTTTTCTAGTCTGGTAAAAATGAGCAGAAAACTGCATATACAAGAGAGTGCAGAACAATGACAAAAAAGAAATTGCAATAAGCCAAGAAAATGTTAACTTTTTGGTAGTGAAATTTCTAATTAGAATTTATTACAAATATATATATTTTTTTTAATTTCGCTATAAAATAGTAAAATATCCAAAGAAACTAAAGGTGAAATGTGCATAAAAGAAAGGAAGAAACACACTTCCGTTTAGTGGAAAATGATAGAAATTGTCAAATGAAAAAAAAAAAAAAAAAAAAAATGCCAATCCACAGAAAAAATGCATAATTTTAAAAAGTATAATATTTCAAGTTTGAAAGTATTAAACTATTCAATAATTCGAAAATTGCTAAATGGTCTAAGTACTCGCGGTAAAAGTCTAGAACATGGGTCGACTGCTAATACGCGTCCAAAAATTGGGAGAGTGGTGTCAAAAGACGCGTATTGACCCCGACAACAATAATCCGAAGGCGGAAAAATGTTTAACTCGTTCAAAAAATATTTACGAAAAACCTTTTTTAGCTCATGAATGGCATTGAATTTGCTTAGTAGAGAATTCATTGTGATGTTGACATCGATAATTTTAGATTTGTCTTGGGCCGTCGACCTTATAGCAAGAACGGAGTACTCTTCAGGCGGGACGTCGTTAGCTGATACAGAACTGGGAGAGTTTTTAAGGATTTCCCACATTCTGTCAGCTGATGTGGCTAGTTGGTCAAGACTTCCTTCTGATAAAACTAGCATTGTCCTAATGGTTGCCTGGCATCTGGCATACGTATCGGTGCTGCTGTCCTCTGGACAAACGGCGCATTTGTGCCAGAATATCGGAAGGCTTCAGCACAGAAAATTCATTGCCATGTAGCAATTTATGAAGTTTTGTTTCTGGAGAGTCCGTGAACTTTTTTATTATCTGCTGCTTCAACAGGTACGCCCACTGTTGTTTTCTGGCGGATGTAGTATGGGGTCTTCCGCGTGGAGTAAGACATCATCTTCTAATTTGATTCAGGTTATGTCAAATCTTTCCTAGTCGACTGTGATGTTGTTCAGTTGAAACGCACGTTCCAGTTGAGCGAACCAAAGAAGTGAATTTTCTCGTTTGAAAGTTGGAATGGGCAATTGTCACAAATTCGCACTGGTACTTGGTTGTTGACTGATGCGGACATATTTTTCTTGAAGATCATTTAGCTGTTTTTTGATTGCATCCAACTCCGTCATGATGGAATCTGTAGTTTTTGATCGAAGATAGTAGTTATTCCGTTTTTTTTTCATTTACTGTCTAGGGGTCACCAATGTGAAATATCGCATGTTAATCCGCCCAGCGGGTTTAGAATATAACCGCGGTAGGTATGCCTGTTGTAAGAGGCGACTAAAATACCAAATTGATTCAAGGGGTTGTGTAGCGCAACCCTTATGGGGTTAGGTTAGGTTAGGTTGAAATGGCCGGTCCATGAGGACCTCACATAGACTGATTGAGTCCGTAGTGTTACCAGAAGTTTGTTTTAACGACCAAATTGAAAAACCCTATCAAAAACCAGGACCTATGTTATAAAATAACTCCGTCCTCTTAGCAAATACTAGACGATTCCTAGGACTTAAGCTACTTGCTGCTTCCAGATCTGACAGCTGTATCGCTCCTAATAGCTGGAGTCTTAGCCTGGCAAGTGCAGGGCACGAGCACAGAACGTGCTCGATCGTTTCCTCCTCCAACCCGCACTTCCTAAATCTGCTATCACTGACCAAGCCTCCACCCCTCAAGGGGTTGCCAGCGCAATATATAGATTCTCCAACGCAATTGTCAGCCTCACCTACCCGTGGCGAATCCGCATCTTTAACAGCCGAGGCTCTGTCGACCCCAATTTCCTCATGGATCTAGGGGGTGGGAGGACGTAATGGCCTAGATGGTTTCATGCGGTCATACCAAATCTTTCCCGAGATGGTCGGGCTTGTACCTTAATGGTCCTTGTTACATCAACATCGATAACACTCCCCAAGGCCTTCGGCGAGTGTCTTTATCGCTACAACAACAACAACAACAAGGGAACTGGGTTCAACTCTCTGGCAAAGTAACATCAAAAATTTAGAAACATGTATGTGTATGTGTTGTTTTATTTTGGTTTGAGTTTAAGGTTCTTAGAAATGAAATAGAAAAAAACGATTGAAGGAAGTCTCTAATAGATTTTTTCCCTACCATTCCGAAAATCCATGTTATTTAACCCTGAGTTTACATATTTAACCCTGGATGGGCTAGATTCAGCAAGTGTTAATTTTGAAATGTAGATTTTTCTTTCATACAAATTATATGGAGAAAAAATGTATATTTCAAAAAACAAAATTAAAACAATTTTCTTATTTTTAAATAAGATTAAAATCTAAACCGAAAAAATTAAAAAAATGCATTGGTAAATAGAGAGGTTTCCTATTTAGAAACAAGAAGTGTGAAAAATTGCTTAAACCGATGAATTTTTTCAAATTTAGGCTCAAAATGTTAACCCTGTACGAACTGTTTCTGCCCAGAAAAAGAATCGGAAATTTACGTGGCGTTGTAGGTCAGAGCTTAAAAAATGAGGTATGACTTTTGGGCCGCAAGTATATATAAACAAATAAGGGTGTCTAAGTTCGGTTCTAACCGAATATTATATAGTTAGCGTGAGTTTAAATTGTACAGTTCATTCCAGATAAATTATTTTTTCGAATTTTTCCCTGAGGGATTCATTTTTTTGTGGCTCTTTTCGTGGCACCGCCCTTAAAAAAATGTCTCACAATTTCCTCTTAAAAAAACTTGGAAAGTGAAATATCATTGATATAAAACTATATTTCGCTAAGATATAGATTATTATTCTAGTATATGACCCTGTTAAACATCTTTTATATAAAAGTGGGCGTGATCTTTAAGCGATCCCGTCCATTTTTTACTAGAAATATTTCCTATAAGGAAAGTTTGTATTCCCAATTTTATTACAGTTTTCTTCTAGTTTTGGCTCCCGAAACATAGAAAATTTCTTAGTTAAAAAGAGGGCGGTGCCACACCCATTTTCAAGAATTTGAGTTTTCTCCTATTTCTTGTTATATTTCCAGTTGGGCAAGGAAATACTATTGATATAAAGTTCTTTTTTGCAGAGATATATGTAGCTTATTTTATTCGTCCACGACCCTCTTAAAAATTGTTTATATAAAAGTGGGCGTGGTCCTTAACCTACCTCGTTAATTTTTCTTTGATGCATTCTTTATAGTAATGGCAACCTCTGCCGAATTTTGTTATGATAGGCTTAACGGTTTTTGATTTATGATTAATAATATGACTTATCTTGTTTGGTTGATTTTCCGACAGGGTGGATAAATGATGTATATTGGAACGATTTTCCGTCACCCCTTGTCAAATTTGGTTTTTTAGACAAACCGGGTTCGGCGTTGGGCCATCATCAGTGTCGATTTTCGTTCTGGCCTGTTGTTGTCGTTTGTCCTGTATTTATAGTTCGTAGGTACATGGGCAGGTATTGTCAAAATTGATGCTTGTGTATATTTAGTTATGTGTATGTGCTGTGTGTTCATTCAGAACCGAGGGTGGTTTACTAATCGATTTGTGTGGCTGCCTGGGGTAGGTAAAAATCCGTAATTTTAGTTGTTTGACCTTCTTTGTGGGTTTGTTGTTTTGGTGTGTTAATTGTTTTGTGTTTATTTGTTGTTGTGTGTTTGTTGTACCTGTGTGAATACTTTGTTTCTTGTAAACAAGTTTCAAAAGATCGAATATTCTGTTAGAAATTGTGTTTATCGAAAACATGGAAATCTACAAACAGAAAACATTCGACGGTAGAATAATAAACGTAATTTTGTTTTTATCACAAGAAAAATATTTTGTTTAAATTTTTATCACAAATATCAATATCAGTCCACACATAAATTTCAACATTCTAGGTGTATTATTAACTAAATAATCAGGTTTTTTGTGTTTTCCAAAATTTTATACTATGTATATGTATGTAAAAAGAGGGCGTGGTTATCATCCGATTTCGCTTATTTATATAGTGATGGGAAATGCGTGGCAAGGAAACCCATATAACTACCGAATTTCAATATGATATCAATATTGGACGGGCATGGCTAAATCAAATCCTTTTTTCATCCTGAGCATTTTGATATACATATTGAACTCTATATTTAACTCGATTCCTTTATGCCGCTACGATCGACCGTTATGTTACCAAACCTAATATAATATGTGTGCATAGCAGGCTGAGTATAAAAAGGCGTGAGTACCAAGTACTTGTGAAGTTGGATGGTAAACATAAAGGTGTGCGTTTGGGGAACTTATGTTTTTAAATCATCTAAGGCTCTCCCGTGCGACGAAGTTAAACCACTTTATCGGAAACAAATTACTTCAGTAATTTAGAGAAGAACTTCGTCGGCTTCTTATCAGTACCAATACCGACAGGTAAATGTTTTGTTATCGGCTTCTTACCGCCCAGTCATCGGTTTATAATTAGTTACTTATCAGCTTAATAAAGATCGGTTACCTATTTGTCATCGATTTTATATTGAAGTTTTATCGGCATTATAATACTACGAAAAGAAATCAATCACATTTTGACAAACAATTGATAGCTTTCCGTTACATTTTTGATATAAAACCGATATATAATCGATATTTTTTCATCTTTTCGATAAATTTTTGATAACATATTGATATATTTTCGATAAATAACCAATAACTTGTCGATAGCATACCGATAACTCATTTAAAAAATCGGTTATTCATTGCTAACCTTTGATCTATAGAATATTCACAGTAATACAAAAATCGATAACTCGTCTATGCCACTTCGATAACACACTTATAACATTATCGTAGATAAGAAATGAATAACACGCGACCCAGCTTATAAAAATTTTCTTCTAATTGAAAAACCTTATTTCCAAAATTTTGATGTTGCTTTGCCCGGGGTGTGAACCCAGGGCATTCGGTGTGGTAGGTGGAGCACGCTACCATCACACCACGGTGGCCATCAGAATATCTATAACCTTTCAATAAATAATCGATATTTTTTCAACATTTCAATAACTTTTTGGTAACATATTGATATATTTTCGATAAATAACCGATAAATTGTCGATAGCACACCGATAACTCATCCTTAAAAAATCGGTTACTCATTGATAACCTTTGATCTATAGAATATTTACAGTGATACAAAATCGATAACTCGTCTATACCACTTCGATAACACACTTATAACATTATCGTAGATAAGAAATGGATAACACGCCTATAGCCCGCTGATAGCAAACCGATAACAAGCCGTGAGCAAAGATTTTTCTACATCAAAGAGTTCATGAAAGTCTGCTAAATATCCACCGAAATTTATTGATTTAGTACCTACATTTTTTTCAACTTTTTTTCCGTTGCTATTGAGCAATTTATTGCCCTTTATTTATTTAGCATACAACCCTTAAAAGGTGAACTAAAATTCTTATAAATAATACCTACAACGGTTGTTAAACCAAAAAGCAATAGCAACACAAACAATAATCAGGCAGACATTCGATCAAACGATTGCAAGTTTATTTCAATTATTTGTATTTAAGTTGAACATGGTGAAGGCTCTCGTACAAGCGTAACGACATACAAACAACCACAAAATACACAACAACACATCGTCTAGTTTTTCCACCAACGTTATGCAGCCCACAACCAACCACCCTTTGCTTGCTCCCAAATCAGTAGCACTTTTTGCTCTTCAGCCCTAACCGTCTCTGTATGCATACAAAAAAAAAAAAACGTATGTATGTATGTATGCATTATAGTTTTCCCATTATCAGCTACATTTCATTTGTTTCATTACACAAACAATTTTTCCATCATACCGTGACTTCGTCGTCTCCGTTTGTGTCATAAACACACACCCACCCAAAAATTTCCATCACAACCGACAAACAACAACCATCAATATATTAGCCATTCATCTGCTTCGCACTTTAGCTATGTTTCTAGTATTTTTCACCTAACTGGAGTCATAACTTTTTAGTTACTATTTTGTTATTTCTTCTCATCTTGCTTTCCGTTTTCGCGCTTCTTCATCTATTAAGCCCAACCTCCACCCTCTCTTCTTATCACATCTGTCTCAGTATCAGACACTCCGCTCAAGCAAACTTTTAAGGGTTGTTTCTGGTTTTACCACCCTTCACTGCTTTATCCATTACATAGTTTTGCTCTTTGCTCACATTTTCATCATGGTTTCGCCTTTGCTCTCTCTGCCATCTTTTTCAATATTTTTCTTTCATTTATTTTATAATCATCGTTCGTTTTCCTTTTTTTTTGTATATTTGGCCCCACTTGAATGTTGCCAACTAAATTTGAAAGCATTTTTGTGCTTGGCCCCACGATTTTCTTTGGCATTTCCGTCGGCGTCGCGATTTGTTGAAAGCTTAAAAACCAAACATTTTCAATAGGAAATTGAAGTGGTTTTTATCTGAAAATGGCGGTGGATATTTAGCGCAAAAAGTAGTCGTAACGAATACATATGTCATTAAATATAAAGAAACTACCAAAATGAGCAGGAAAACATTAATTGCTGCAATGTGGTTTAGACTTTTGAGGTTAAATTGAAGACCATTTATCAATTGAAATTTTTTGCAGCGAATTTTAGCATCTTTTTGTCGCTAGTTGGAATATTTCGGCTGTCGTTTCGAAAACGTGCGATATCAGGGGCCGAATCGTAACATACGATCACGGACCAGTAATAGCGAAGGCGATGAAAAGATAGTTCAAAGGCGGTTAAGAGAGTGCAGTAACCCTTTGGACATATCGAACAAAGCGCAAGCATATCATTTATGTATTATATCTTTGTAATAAAAAATTATTGCAGTTTCTTGAAGAGATTGCGCTTAACTTAAGAAGCTTTTAGTTACTATCTGGAGAAGTTAAATTTGAAGCAAGCCAAAGCGGGTGTCTTGCCATGAATTCCGCCAATATTTCCTTTTGGCTTGGATTAAGCTTGTTTAATTTCGAACTTTGTTAATAATAAGAGTTTGAAATTTGTTATTATATTTTACATGGTCATCTATTTTAACAATTTTCTTACATTTTCATTGAAATTTGTGTGTATACGATCGCCAGTTTGTGTTCGAATGAAAGTCGAACGGAACGTGTACGTTCAGCCACTCGTCACGTATGTTGCGATCCAAAATTACGATCGAAGTAGTACGTTCACGTATGTCATAATCCGAAAATCATATTTATAAGTGACGAGTTATACGATCACGGATGTTACGATTTGGTCCCAGATTTTCTTTAAAGCACGTCCCACCTCAAAATCTTTTTCAAAAACTGTCTATCTTAAGAATTTTTTGGAATTATGCTCTTTTTCAGGTTATGCTACGCCTCGAATTTTTAGAAATTTCACGCGTCCAACGCTTTTATTTAATTGTGTGATCAACGCCCTAGATAGATGAGGAGTGCGATGACTAGTACCTAGGACCTAACTAATTATTTTCTAGCTTTTAGTATTATTATAACTTCATGTAAGTATTGTTTTCTTAAATTTTTTTTTTTTTAATAAAAAATTTTTTTTTAAAATATTTACTAGAAATATTTCCTGCTTTAAGGAAAATACGTGTAGTCAATCTTATTGGGTTAGGTAGGTTAGGTTTTGTGGTACCTGCCCTGATAAGGATAGCTCACTTGGACAACACGAAGGTCCGTTCTGATTCCACATACACCAAAAATAACGGTGACTTAGATCTAGCTACTTAGAGAATCGTTGGATAGCAACGATAAAGCTCCGAATGATACCGATCTCAACTTTCGATAAATCCTCGGAAGATCCAAGTGAGTCGCGACCGAAGTACTTTCGCCTAGTTCTAGCAAAGGCTGGGTAATCAAGCATAAAGTGATTTGGTGATTCCACCTCATCATCCTCCATACAGCTACAGCAGGATGGAGTTTCCAGTATATTGAGACCTACCGCATGGATACCCATGGGACAGTGCCCTGTCAAAACCCCATTGATAGGTGAGCCTTAGTGAATCCAATTATTTCAGCAGACCTCCTGCCATCCACTTTCGGCCAGAAAGATCTTGCTACCTTGCAAGACGTGGTGTCCGCCCACCGTTTGTTGAGCTTACTCGAGGCCTAGCTATGGAGGAGCAGTCCACAGGTGGCCAGCGGAATCCCGAAATCCCTCCAGCCATCTTCATCCGGTTCAGTTGTACCGATGCGGTCTAAGAGATCCGCTTGACAGTTACCCGGGATATCACTATGGCCCGAGACCTAGATAACAACAACAACAACCTAGATAATCTTAATTGTAAAATAATTCGATACAATCGCAAGCGAGGTCAGGCACTCCCAGACCACCCTCGATCGCACTGTGGCCAATCTTATTACGATCTGGTAATTTTTCTTCGAGTTATGGCTCCCGAAACATAGAAAATTGTTTAGTTATAAAAGGGGCGGTGCCACGCCCATTAAAAAGAATTTGAATATTTTCCTATTTCTTGTTATACTTCCACTTGGGAAATATAAGATATAGCTTATTTTATTCGTCCACGACTTTTAAAAATCTTTTATATAAAAGTGGGCGTGGTCCTTAACCAATTTCGTTAATTTTCTTCGCAGCATTCCTTATAGTAAAGGCAAGCTATCTGCCGAGTTTTCGTATGATAGGTTTAACGGTTTTTGATTTATGATTAATAATATTTGTAACAAGTAAGGAAGGCTAAGTTCTGGTATAACCGAACATTACATACTCAGCTGAGAGCTTTGGAGACAAAATAAGGGGAAATCACCATGTAGGAAAATTAACCTAGGGTAACCCTGGAATGTGTTTGTATGACATGGGTATAAAATGGAAGGTATTAAAGAGTATTTTAAAAGGGAGTGGGCCTTAGTTCTATAGGTGGATGCCATTTCGGGATATTGCCATAAAGGTGGACCGGGGGTGACTCTAGAATGTGTTTGTAAGATATGGGTATCAAATTAAAGGTATTAATGAGGGTTTAAAAGGGAGTGGGCCTTGGTTGTATACGTGAAGGCGTTTTCGAGATATCGACCACTGTGGACCAGGGTGACCCAGAACATCATCTGTCGGATACAGCTAATTTGTTTATATATGCAATACCACGAACAGTATTCCTACCAAGATTCCAAAGGCTTTTGACTTCGACCTGCAGAACTTTTTCATTTTATTCTACTTAATATGGTAGGTGTCACACCCATTTTACAAAGTTTTTTCTAAAGTTATATTTTGCGCGGATAAACCAATCCAATCACCATGTTTCATCCCTTTTTTTCACATTTGGTATAGAATTATGGCATTTTTTTATTTTTCGTAATTTTCGATATCGAAAAAGTGGGCGTGGTCATAGTCGGATTACGGCCATTTTTAATACCAAGATAAAGTGAGTTCAGATAAATACGTGAACTAAGCTTAGTAAAGATATATCGACTTTTTGCTCAAGTTATCATGTTAAGGGCCGAGAGGAAGGACAGACGGACGACTGTGTATAAAAACTGGGCGTAGCTTCGACCGATTTTCACAGAAAACAGTTAGCGTCATAAAATCTATGCCCCTACCAAATTTCACAAGGATTGGTAAATTTTTGTTCGACTTATGGCATTAAAAGTATTCTAGGAAAATTAAATGGAACAGGGCGAAGCTACGCCCATTTTGGATATTTATTTTTGTATTTTGTTGCACCATATCATTACTAAAGTTGAATGTTGACATAATTTACTTATATACTGTAAAGATATAAAATTTTTTGTTAAAATTTGACTTAAACTTTTTTTTTAAATATGGGCGTGTCCGTCATCCGATTTTACTAATTTTTATTTAGCACACATATAGTAATAGGAGTAACGTTCCTGCCAAATTTCATCATGATATCTTCAACGACTGCTAAATTACCGCTTGCAAAATTTTTAAATTACCTTCTTTTAAAAATGGTCGGTGCCACGCCCATTGTCCAAAATTTTACCACTTTTCTATTTTGCGTCACAAGGTCAACCCACCTACCAAGTTTCATCGCTTTATCCGTCTTTGGTAACTAATTATCGCACTTTTTCGGTTTTTTGAAATTTTCGATATCGAAAAAGTCGGCGTGGTTGTTGTCTGATTTCGTTAATTTTATACAGCGATCTGAGATGAGGGCCCAGGAAACTACATACCAAATGTCATCAAGATATCTCAAAAGTTACTCAAGTTATCGTGTTTACGGACAGACGGCCGGACGGACGGACGGAGATGGCTAAATGAATTTCTTTTTTCGCCCAGATCTGTGAGCTCTGCTCAGCTGAGTATAAAAATTTATGTTATCGCAAGTCGGTGGTGCCACACCAATTTTCAAAAGAGTCTTATATAATTTCAACATTCTAGGTACATTATTTGCTAAGTAATTAGGTTTTTTGTGTTTCCCAAAATGTTATATAAATAAAAAGTGCGCGTGGTTATCATCGTATTTCACTCAATGTCAATACCAATCGATTTTGAACAATTTTCTAAATCCAAGTTTTCACCCATAACAACATTTCTGCGTTTATTGCTTTACTCCGAATTGGCTTTGCCAACCTATCTATATAGTTTTTTCAACCCACATTCCCGTCAAACTTCTGCAACAGTGCCTGCTAAGATATATTCGATATTTTGAACCTGTTTGTTCGTCTGCCTTGGAAAAGCTTTTGCTCTACCACTTTGAGTCGTCATAGGAAGGATAAAGCCTCACATGGTAATTACATATATATGTGGTCATAAGCAATAATCGCCTAAGTCCCATGTAAAAGAATAGGACTTAGGTGATTATTGCTTGTGAGCAGATATGTACCTACAAACTCACATTTGTAGCAGGAGCCGTAACGTGTAGGTGACGTTTAAACTTGGTTGATAGGCTTTAATCAATGTGATTCACTCCAAGAGACTAGTTGCGAATAGGGCCGCCAACTTTAGGAACTGTCAATTCGGTAGACTTGACTTGGTTGTCACACTTCATCATTACCAACACAGTGACAACCAAAATTAACATTTCAAACGATATTTTATAGTTTCGCAAATAAACAACAAAGGTTTGAATATAAGGCCAAGTGATTTTTCAAATCGTTATCATAGGTACATACATATATCTTCAACTTAGATAAGAAGTACGAGTCCGGAGTATTTAAATCTCGCTGAGTCTCCGGGCGTAAGCCTGAGGGTTGGTGTGGCGTTTTTTTTCGGAAAAAAACATTTTTTTTATAAATTTTTACTAAAAGGTGGACAAGAGAGTAACACTAACTGGAGGTATTTGGTATTTAGAATTGACACTTTCTTATTTACATCTAACTGTTTCCGATTTCAAATGGCGTTCTTTCGTTTATAACTGACTTCTCAGTTATAAATGACGCTTACGCATCTAAATTTGATGCCTTCTCATTTAAAATTTAATATTCTCATATCGAAGGACGCTTTGTCATTTACAATTGACTGTTCTCATTTACAATTGACTGTTCTCATTTACAATTGACTATTCTCATTTAAAATTGACTATTCTCAATTACAATTGACGCTTTTGCATTTTTATTTGACCCTTTTAACTCATAATTTGCTATTCTTGTTTCTAATTGATGCTTTCTCATATTAGGTTACGTTGAACTGTGCGGTTATGAGGACCTCACATAGACTGAATAAGCCCGTAGTGTTACCAGAAGTTTGTTTTAACGACCAAACTGAAAAACCCTATCAAAAATCAGGACCTGTTTGATTGTATGTTATAAAATAACTCCGTCCTCTTGGCAAATACTAGAAGTTTCCTAGGACTTAAGCCACTTGCTGCTTCTAGATCTGACAGCTGTATCACTCCTAATAGCTGGAGTCTTAGCCTGGCAAGCGCATGGCAAGAGCACAGAACGTGCTCGATTGTTTCTTCCTACATCTGCTATCACTGACCAAGCCTAATTTAAAGGCATGTGACGCCAGAAGGCAGTGTCCAGTCAGAATACCCGTCATGAGTCTACAGTCCTCTCTTTTTAATGATAGAAGCAGCTTTGTTAGTCTAAGGTTGTAAGACCTGCACATAATCTTCGACACTTTACAGCCCCGCGCTTGAACCCACGACTTTCCTGCTTGGTCGATCATGTGCACCTCTCACCTTCGCTTAATTTCGCCCAGTCTAATTGGGACGTCTACGGAGCAAGCTTCAAGGGATGCGCCCTTTATAGCTAATTCATCCACTTTTTCATTCCCATCTATTCCCATATGTCCTGGGACCAGAGCTGGGTAAATTCAATTCCATTACATTACCCATTACATTCCTCAGTAATTGGAAAAAAGTAATCAATTCCTTTCCTCCACGGCAAAGGAATTGATTACATTTCAATTCCTCAAAAAAAAAAAAATACAAAAAGTAACTTCGTTTTTTGAGGCTCAAGTACAAAAAATTTTTTGCTTGTAATTGAAAAAAAATACTTTGCTCAAATGTAATTTCTGCCCCAGTACTTTCGAAAGGAATTGCAAATGTAATTGAAAATTTTCCAATTACATTACAAGGAATTGAAAAAGTACTTTCGAATTTCCCATTCCATTCCTCAAAGGAATTGCGAAAGTAATTGAAAAACTACAAGTGTATAGGAACTTACGCGGGTTGATGTGGATGACTTTTCGGGTCACACTTTTCATTATTTCATCAGATTTTTCTTTTGAGTGGTAACTGGTAAGGGATCTCCTCTCCATCCTCCGCTATCAAAGGGTAGGGGCTATAGGTAAGCAGCATACTTTTTAATTCTCTTTGATTCATTCAGCTGGCATAACGTAAATACCAATAATGTTCCGGAAAACTTTTTTCTCGTATTCTTGATCTTTTGATCCATCAATAGTTGCCTCTTCTGAACCATATTGTAATAAATAATATTAAAGCAGACAATGACAAATCGTCCGTATAAACGTATAAAACCTCAGAAGCATTTGAGGTGAAGTGTAGCTAAGGTATAGCGGCACCAGGTGCTACTAAATTTCTCAATGCCAAATGCTTCTTAATATTTAAAAGTTTGCGTAGAAATGATGCATCGCTTCGCCTCCTTGTTTGAAAAGTTTAGTGGTCAGATGTTCTTCTGTGCCTCATTGGTTTTAAGTCGGGATATTTGCATTTCCACCTCATCACAGTACGATGTTGTCCTCGCTTTTGGCAATAAGGCGTTATGCAAAATTTGTGAGTTTTTAAGTAATGGTATCCCCATTATTCCAGGGGCTGAAACTGTTATTCCTTTTATAATATAAGTCCTTGCAAAACTATTAATTTTGGACTTTAAACATATTTGGATGAAGAAAAAAATTATTTTTGGGGTTTTTATTTTTTGAGTCCGGTAGACCTAGTTAAACTCGGACTTTTAAAAATAAAAGTCCCGATATAAAAGTTAAATCAAGACTTTTATTTTTTAAGGCCGAAATAAAAGTGCCGCTTGATAACGAAGAAACGACTTATCCGAATTAAAAAAATTTGGTACCAATCGATTATCCTGGATTCCTAAAATTTAAAACCTTATGAACTTTTGAAAATTTCTGTTAATAATACTAGAAATTTATCATAAACAAACGAGATCGAAAATCTCGTAGTATAAATGGTGAACTTGCAGTGGATTTTTGCAATAAATTTCGTTCCAATACAACTATTAGAGTGAAAATTGGTAAACCGCATTCTGCTATGATAGGAAAGCTTTCCAAAAAAAGAAATGGTCATAATCGGTCAGTAGCCACGCCTCTATCTGTATATAGAAATTTCCGCACAGAACATGCAATATTTGAGTATCTAAAGAAGCCACGTTATTTTGAATTCATTGCTAAGTACGTGAATATGTCGGAGTTATTTCGGGACTATTGCGGGATCATTTGGGGATCCTTCCGGTATCATTCCTGGATGACCTTCGGGATCCCGTCAGAGTCATTTCGGGACTTTTTCGGGATCATTTGGGGATCCTTCCGGCATCATTTCTGGATAGTTTTCGGGATCCTTCAGAACATCATAAACCTTCGAAAATATACAGTCCGGTATCTGGGTCTGAATGTTGGTTAAATTTTGTCGGCCTGTGTAATTTATCCATCGCCTTTGGCGATACAACTCTTGTGACTCGAAGAGATGCGTGAGCGGTTTTTGCCGGTATTTTTTATATACCGGAATTTTTAATTCCCCGGATGAGGTGAACATAGACACAAACACGACGTGTGACCCGTTACCATCACCGCACAGAGGTTGAAGAAGCCATGAAGAGCCAAACCTTCTAATTCAATAGGTCCAAATGGAGTAGTCATGCCAATGCTAAAACATCTTGGCACTGAGGAAGAAAGCTATCTGACGCACGTTTTCGAGCCTGGGAAACCGGCTAACGAAGGTGAGTTATAACGACCGGTATTACTCTGTTCGCCAGTAGCGAAGACATTAGAAACCTTCCTGCTCCGTTTAGTGCGAATCTTCGCCTAGCCACTCATCAGCATGGCTTCCGCAAAATATATAGCACTACCAGCACTGTCAAAAGCTTTTGACACAGTCAACCACGGTACTATGCTCCAAGATATAGAAGATTCACCCTTTCCCCTTTGTATAAAAACATAAACTGCAAATTATCCGAACCTAGCCGGCCAAATCCACGGTTACTGTTTTGCGACGTGGAATATTGGACGTTGACGTCGATGGTGTTGCGTTACCGATTGTCAGCCACTAAAATATCTTAGGAGCAACATTCGATCACACTCTCACCTTCAAGAAGTATGCCATCGAAGTTGTATCTAAAGTACAAATCCGCAACAAAATCCTCAAGTCGCTTGCCAGTAGCACTTGGGGAAAAGGTGAAGAAGCATTGCTAGCCACGTACAAAGCAATTGGCCGGCCATTCAACAGAAAATCTAAACTACGATGATACAATCTTACCATAACCCTCCTCATATATGGCGAGAAGGAATGAATTGCAAGTCACTGAAGGCAGTGCTTGTGTTTTAAAAACATTTTCTTATGGTCCAAAAAGTTACAATGGCCTCATAAGATCACCACTTGAATCGCAAAAATATTTTTTACACTAAGAATTCTTCAATTACTTTTGCAATTCCTTTGAGGAATGGGAAATTCGAAAGTACTTTTTACATTCCTTGTAATGTAATTGGAAAATTTTCAATTACATTTCCAATTTCTTTCCAAAGTACTTGGGCAGAAATTACATTTGAACAAAGTATTTTTTTCTCAATTACAAACAAAAATTTTTTTGTACTTGAGCCTCAAAAAACGAAATTACTTTTGGTATTTTTTTTTGAGGAATTGAAATGTAATCAATTTCTTTGTTGTGGAGGAAAGGAATTGATTACTTTCCTCAAGTACATGTAATGGGGAATCGACGGGTACTGATTACCTAAAGTAATCATTACTACCCAGCTCTGCCTGGGACCCAATATAAATGTATGCTTCTCCCTGTCCCGATTCTCTCCAGGGACTTGCAGCTTGGGCTATTTTCTTCCAGAGTTTCTACTGCTTTGGGACGACTAATATTTCCGATTGGAAAACGCTACAGTAATCCGGCAGCCTGTAGGATCTGTTTCCGGATCAGCACAGTATACCGCAGACCCTACTCCTTCCACTACTTTGGAACCATCTGTGTACACATGTATCGCCTCGTCCGCCATTTGAGCACCCTTGCGCCAACCGTCCACCTCTATTGTGGCCTTAAGATCGCCCTCGAAGCGCAGATAGGGAATCAGGTAGTCTGTTCGTCTTGTGATTGATGACGATATACTACTATGGCCGTATGGACGGCGCTCAAGCTGCCCCGGGGCACCGAGCCGGGCTGCAGTTGTTAACGCTATGTTCTTTGCTACCAGGTCTACAGGTGGAATGTGCAGAATGGCATACAGTGCAGCTGTCGGGGTTGTTTTCAGGGCTCCCGTAATGCTATGCATTGATAGTCTGCATACCCTCTCTAATTTTTTGAGGTAGGTTGCTTTTTGTGTGGCTTTCCACCAAACAAGAACTCCATAGTATGGGATAGGGCTTACAATCGCTGTAAAAACCCAATGAGAAAGAGAGGACGATAAGCCCCACGTACACCCCAGCATTCTTTTACATGCATAAAGTGCCGTTGAAGCCTTCTTCACCCTCTCCTCCACGTTGAGCTTCCATGACAGCTTACTGTATAGGATGATTCCCAGATACTTTGTGCAAAGTTTCTCCTGTAGGGTCACCCCTCCTAACTTACACCTGATCCAATTTGGGACCTTGTACCTCTTTGTAAACAAGACCATATCCGTCTTATCCGCGTTGACTTTGAACCCGAAATTTGATGCCCAGGTATGAATATCCCGTAGCGCCCGATCCATCAAAGAGCTAATCGTGCTTTGCCATATTAAATTGAATATTCTCATTTACAACTGACCATTCTCAATTACTAATGACGCTATCGAATTTTCACTTTATTTTATTCTCTACAATTTACAAAATCAGTCCATTTATAAAGTTTTGTGTGGAACTACTAGTTAGTTATGCCTAAAATACTATATCTTACTCTTTTTCGCGTATGAAGGAATACTGGAACTCGTATTGACAAAGCTTCACTTCACTTGACTACTTAACATAAATTCAAAGTTATTCACCGTCGTATTGTTTGCAATTAAAATTTTTAAACGCTTTGATTATTATTTCAAATCTTAATCCTTGTGACTTTTTTCGAAAAAAAAAATTTTAATTCAACGCGTAAAATTTTATATACATCAAACAAAATTTGTAGTAAAATAAATTTGAAGTTTATACAAAAATCAAATATTTAACACAATAACCTGCAAAATTACATAAGTAAATACTTACATCTGCGAATACCTGCATTGGCTCAAAAGTAAGAACAAAAAAAATTTTTAAGTAAGAAAGTAAATAATTTTTTAAAAAGTGTGTATAGATTTAAATGTTTAACATTGGCATGATGTCTTTGCCTGCCCGTGATTTCGTGCAAAGAAAACAAAACATTTTTAAGTAATTAAAACAGTTTTGACTCGTTATTGCGATTTTTTTTTACATGTTTGAGAATTTTTGTAAATATGTAAAATATAAAACTTTACATCATTTTTATGATTTACAATTTGTTTTATTGCATTGGTTTCTTAATTAATGTGTCTGCTGTTAATATTATGGGGCTAATTGCTTGAAATTTAAGTATTGGTGTAAAATATTTGTAAGCAAGTAAATATTAGAACAATAATTATTTTCTTGGCATTATCAATTCAGCTATAAAGCGCTAAACCTTGAGGTAACTAAAAAAAGCCAATGAATAACGGACATTGAGCGCATTTATTGAAGGAAAAACCATCAAGATCACTAGCTTCTAAACCCTCAACTGTAGAAATCTTGTATGACTGTTCCTATGAGCCTAACGTTGCAATACTTTTAAAGCTTTTCCAGAAATCCAGATTTAGCCAATGATCAAGATTCGCTATAGTGTCTTAAGAATCGCACCTCAATAACTAGAAGAGATTTCTGTGTCCAAAGTTTTGCTGAAATTTTAATATAAATGATGTGCACTCTTTAGCATGTAACAAGTTTTCTAAAACACTGGTTCTTAAATCTATCCACAGTGTTAGAAGAGCGTCAAGAATAAAGGCCTATACAGCGAATTGAAAACAATATATACATTTTATTTTTCTTTTTTCTTTCTCTATATCTTTATCCTTGTCTTTGCTTTTTTTATGTTGTTTTTATTTCTTCTTTTTCTTTGTGTTTATCCTTATCGTTATACTAATCATTCTCCTTATATTCATCTTGGTATTTATCTATATTTTATCATTGTTTATTCTTATCTTTATATTTTTTTCTTTATCTTTGTATTAATCATTCTTTTAAGTTTATCTGTGTCTTTCTCTATAATTTTATCTTTATATTTATCTGTGCCGTTATTTAAATGTTTATCTTTACTTATGGGTAAAGTTATCATTATCTTAATCTTTTTATTTATATTTATCTTTATATTTACCATTATCTTTATATATATCTCTTTCACTCTATATTTTTGGTGTTATATTTATAGTTATCTTTATCTTTATCTTCGATTTTGTTTTATTCTTTGCCTTTGTCGTTGTCTTTGTCTTCCCGTTACTATGATCTAGAGAAAGAGAAGCTCGATATTTCCTTCCAATGTCCTGACCTTAGTCGGTGTCGCCAAATCTTTTTTATACAGAACTTCTCAAGACCAAATTGATATAAATAAACTTAAACAATCGGAGGATGTCAAATAACCAAGTTACAATACACACATTTTAGTTGGCTTTGTATACAAACCCGAGCCGAACTTAACCTTTATATTTATGAGTCGAACTTCAAGACGTTTTCTTCATGTTGGGACCGACCAAGTCTTCTACAGAGCTCTACCATAGTGTCCTTTGCAAACTACATACCATTATTGCGATGCTTTTCTTCCACGGGAACTAAATAAATTCTCCAGCTTCACATCAATTACGAAATCCCACTCTATTTGTTTACACAATCAATCGATTATTAGAGGATTTTAGTTTCATATGGGATCGTAGAGTTCTAATAAATTTTCTTGGCTATCCGGGGAACATTATAAAGATATGTTTATACCAGCTACAATGACGATATTTAAGTCATCTAAGGATATGACACCTCTCACTTCTCACTATCAATCAGGTGACCACTTGCAGAACAGAACAAAGTGAAAATGAGTCACAAAGTAATTGGTCCCACGGCAGTAGGACTAGTATCAATCGTTGCGAGCACCGCAGCGTACCAGAAACATAGCAGACAAGGCGCATCGGTAATGTTCTCATAAACCGTTGGGTGTTTTTTTAGCGTTGCAACAAGAACTTATCGGAGACATTGGTGGTTGTATTTGGATCAGCTCAACGCTAGTCAAGTTCAACTCTCCCAAGTTTACCTGCTCCTTTTTATAATCAGCTGAGCAAAGCTCACAGAGTATATTAATTTTGTTCGCATAACGGTACCCCGTAACGAAATAAACTAATCCAGACAGATATAGACTTCTATATATCAAAATTATCTGGGCAAAAAAAGATTTTCATTAAGCCATGTCCGTCCGTCTGTCCGTAAACACGATAACTTGAGTAAATTTTGAGGTATCTTAACGAAATTTGGTATGTAAGTTCCTGGGCACTCATCTCAGATCGCTATTTAAAATGAACGAAAAACCACGCCCACTTTTTCGATATCGAAAATTTCGAAAAACCGAAAAAGTGCGATAATTCATTACCAAAGACGGATAAAGCGTTGAAACTTGGTAGGTGAGTTGACCTTATGACACATAATAGAAAATTAGTAAAATTTTGGAGACAATGGGCGTGTCACCGCCCACTTTTAAAAGAAGGTAATTTAAGAGTTTAACAAAAAATGTAAGGCGCGATAACCTCCGAAGATATTTTAAGCCGAGCTTTTCTTCCAATTTGCGTCGTGCTTCTTTTAAATTTTTCCGACAAATTGGCGGGACGGGGCCTACTTGTTTTTATGCCGACTTCGAACGGCATCTGCAAGGCAGATTGTTGATCCGTAATTTTGTGCAGGGAGCTAGTTGCTGCTTATTACTCTAACAACAATCAACTGATTCTTAAATAGGCTGTCATAAATGGCCAGGTCTGCCACATAATGTCCTCAGGCGATGCTGGTTTAGTTGGCAGCCAGGGCCAGACAGTTTGAAAGAGTCTCATGCCTTTGTATCGACAGTAAGTCCAATCCAGACCACAGCTCACTCAACAACCTAATAGATCATGCCCATCACAATTAGTGCTGTCTATTTTATTTGGGGTAATGTTACAATCGGAGTACCCCCTGCCCAGGACCGCAAGTGTGAGTTTGTATTTAGACGCATCTTTAAATGGCTCCGGCAGATTAGGTATAAGCATTGTAGCAAAGATCTACTCCTGATTGTACTCCGGGTATTTTTTTGTCTTTTAGCGGGCAGCGCGTTTGACCTTTTCTAAAACACATTTAGTTTTCTGAGAGACTGAAGATTTCACCGCGCTAGAAGACCAGGTAAAAACTGTTACCAAGCTCTTTTATGTTTCAAATTGGTGGCAGTTAGCTCATAAAAGTAGCGACTGGCGCAATTTGTTGTCGGCCAAAGCCGCTTGTTAAAAAAAGTTTCGCAATGCTGAAACTTATATGCCTACAAGCGCAAATTGCGGAAAGTATTTCCGAAATTACATAAAACTTTTTTACCTGGTACCTCAACTTTAAAGAAAATATAGTCTCTAGTGACTTCTGGAACTAAAATACGCTTTCGGTAGTTTTATTAAGTTGAAATGCTTTGATAAGCTATTCACTCTTAAATTTTACCCCATCTACCCAAACTAGATACTTAGGGCTGCAGTAGTCTTTTCGCAAATGGTTTCGGTAATTTTGAATGTGCTTTTATGGGCTTGTGCCATCTTCAGTGTTCTTTTATTGAAGAAATTACGCTAAAGGTAGCACACAGATGCCATTACTTGCTAATTTGTAATTGGAAATAAATCAGTTTCGGTTTTACATCGTCTTCAGTGTCTCATCGAATAAAATTACACTGAAAATGACACAAAGCCGAAAACGGAAAATCATCGCGAAATTCATTTTTTTAAAGACATTTTTATCTATTCAAGTGACATGAATTTCCGTTCAGCGCTGAAACGGTTAAGACCATCTTGAGAGTCCTTTTGTGGAACGAAATCACACTGAAGATAGCACACACATAGCCGTCATGCAATTTCAGTTTACGCCATCTTCAGTGTCTCCTTATCAAACGAAATTACACTGAAGATGGCACAGCGCTGGAAATGGTTGAACTTTGACAAGGAATAGCGGAAAATCGTTTCGAAATAGATTCAAGATTTTTTTTTATAAAAAAGGGCACTGAAGATGGAATACTGAAAACGGGTTTTGCTTCAAACCAAATTGACCAGATATGACGGAGCACTGTTCCAAAATAGATTCAATTTAAGCTCCAACGAAAACATCATCACTCAGAAAAGAAAGCATATTGTAATTTTTATTTGTCACAGCCTTCTAATTTTTTTATTAGCTGTTGTTAACATTTTTATAGGTTATTAGTTTTTAACACAATTGGCAATATTCTGCAACGTAAACGTCTGTTGAAATAAATCTAATGAATGTATTATTTCTCCTATTTTCTCTCTTCCATTGACGATGTGCTTGCGCAAAACAGCTGATCTGAGGAAAACTAGCAAAACAGCCAGCAGAAAGCAGACAAAAGGTGGCAGCAACAATAAAGCAGCACCAACCGTAAACCAAAAGCAGACATCAAGCAAAAGCCATTATACCAACGCGACTTTAAAAGTCAGACGGAGACAAGTGAAAAATATCAAAGTGTAGAAAATTGACAAAAGAAAACTTGTACCAGTGCAGTGTGCTGTTGGAAGAACTCAATAACAAGAAAAGTGTTTTAATGTAAAGCCAACCAAAGGCCACCTAAAACGCTTACAACACAGAAGTCAAACGCAACCATAGCCAGAAATTAACTTATTAAACAATCAACACCGCATCCTATAGAACTAAATTAGAGCTTCGTTAGCCTACGCGTACCCAGTAAGCCAAGCCACAGTCAAGCAGAGTTCCAACTTTGCTTGTCACACGCGGAAACAAAAGACGAAAAGCGCGTCTATTTCTTTCGTACGCTCCACGTAGCGTCCTTACATATAAATTTAATTCATCAAAAGGTCGCGCGTGTTACCGCGTACAGCAGTAGAGCTGGAATACTTTATTTCACCCCCCGGTCCAATAAACGCCGCCAAAATAATTCACCAACAAACTCTAACCGACATCAACTTCGCAACGGCAACCACAATGCCGTATAACGGTGCCACCAGTAATGGCAGCGTTGGTGGCGGTGGTGGAGGTGGTGGCGGTATAAGTGACGGACCGCAAAATAAGAAGATACGCACCGGTGTACAACAGCCGGGGGAAACGGATGCACATCTGCATGCAAGGGTAAGTCGAAAAATGAAAAAAACATTTCAAAAACTAAAACGTACAAACTTACTGTAAAATATATGTATGTATATAAAAAAGGCATGCAAAAAACTTCACAAAATTTGGTGTAACTTAAAACTTTTTTTGGGTTCCGGAAAGTTTTCTACAAATAACTTTACTACACTCCCAACAAAATTTATTTCCTATAACGCGTATGCCATATGTAATTATTACTATCAAATGTTAAAAAGTTCATCTGCTGTTTTTATTTGGTGTTGGTATTTTCATTTGGCAAATGGCGTTTGTAAGCGCACGTCAACCCAGCCCCTTCGCGCCCCCACAGCTGCCATGTGTCGCGACAAACATTTACCTTCGCCACTGTGTACGTTGACTGCGTCGCGTTGGCAGTTGTAGTACAGCATTGAAGTTTGTTTTTCCTGTGCGAGTCTGCATACTTTTAGGGGTTGTTAAAAATCGATTTCGAGTTATATGTGGAAGTTTTAAGTTGCGCGTCGTATGTTTTGTTGCTGATAACATTTGAATCTTGTATGAATATGTATATGCTAGTATCTGAATCTGTTAAGATAAGCAAATGCGTCTGAAAGTATGCTATAAAAGGAAAATGATAAATAAGATTTTTGTGCAGATGAAAATTTTGCACAATGTGGCAACCTTTGAGTTGCCACACAATAAAACCTAATGCACTACTCGCCATCTAACTTAGAACGTTCAGATAAATAGTTTGTGCACCTAAAAGTATGCAATAGGTTTTGTTCTACGACGAAAAACTAGCTAACATATTAGCAGCAGATTCAAGTAAATTTTAGTTAAATACGTAGCTGCAATTGCTCACCAAGTTTTGTATTGCGAAATGCGCCGTAAAGTATGCAATGATAAAGCGAATATAACGCTAAATTCTCTTAAATTGGCATATATTTTAAACATTTCGCAAAATATGGCAACTGTTAGTTGGTGTGTAATAAATTGGTATACAATGCGCAAAAGTTGAAATATTTGGTCTGTGCGCCTATACGTATGCAATCATTTTTATCTTCATGAAATTCTTACCTGTCAGCAACGTTTTGTTGATTACATTTGATTCGAAATAATGGAATACTTGAATACTAGAACTTATAGATATCTTTAAGCCTACAGGTATGCAATTCTAAAGCGCATAAAATGCTTGTTTCGGTTAAAGTCTTATTGTTTTGCTAAAGCCAACAATTTCAAGAACGACGCGATACCTCACCATTTCGCTGAAAATGTGTAGTGTTTTTGAGGCAAATTCTGCGATATGGCCTTCTTCAACCGGACTCTTAACACAGGATAGGGCCTTGAACTGCTGGTAGCCGTTCTGCGACTTCAACATACGGCATACAATATGGCATACAACCTGAAGAGTAGGTGTAGAAAGGAGACATCCACTCCCTAATATCAGGTCCCAGCCAATGCCATTTCAGTTGCAAGAAATTCCGAAAACTGTTTGCTTTAATATGACGCCACGAACATGTCAATGCTATGTAACTAAAAGAATCTGTGCCTAAAAGTATGTTATGAAATAGTATATAAAGCTCTTATGTATTTTGCTTTTCCACTGAAACTTTGTTTAAATTACAACAAAATTCCATTTGAAGAATATGCACTAATACACGCGCCTAGAAGTATGCAATAGATTTTTTTATATTTTCTAAAATTACTGATATTTTCACACAATATGGCAACACTCGAGTTGACGTACAATAAAATCGTTGTCTAGTGGCGACACACTGTATAAAGAATACCTAAGACAAATACATAAATTATTTATGCGCCAACAAGTATGCAATCGTTGTGGCGGCACTCTCGCGCAACACAAAATAGAGACGCGCAAAGTAACGAGCAAAAATATATAGTTAACTGAGTGCCGAGTCGTCATATGGTGAAATTCACATGGACATACATACATACATGTGTGCGTATGTATACATGTACGTTAACGACCTCAAATACATATTGTCATCTGCATTAAGGCGCATAACCATGCATACATACATATTAAATAAAATATCTCAGTTGAGTGCCACAAATGCCTCCGGTTTAACTTAAACGTTTTCACAAGTATATAATCTTGTATTTTTCTACTTCGACCTCTTCATTTTCCTTTCACTACACACACACACACATGCATACTATATACGCTGAAGTGGGTGCTTCTCAGAGCGCTCGTTAATGTCTTAGCAAAAGCGCTCTTAATTCTTAGCTCGTTTTTTGCCTCTTAGCTGTTGCGCCCTGTAGTTTACAGTGTGTTTGTGCACGCCACTAAACCGACTGTTGCATACTTTAAGGCTGTAACTAGCTAAGGGGATGCTGTTGGTGCATTATATAAATTATTTCACTCAAAATTTTTGAGCATCATACACTCAATACTAACAGTGTAATCGCATATTCAAAGGCACGCTAGCTTCATCGCTCGCGTTCACCGCTCGATTTTCACATATCTACTGTAGTCGTGTCGTCGTCGTCGTTGTTGAAGAGCAATCGTTTAACAACTTGTATCCTTTGTCTTGCATACATTTAGGCTTCAGCAGGAGAAGCAGCAGCATCACTGTCATCAAATATGTCGTCGCTTTAGTCGTATTAGCGCCTTATGCAGAAATTGCGCCTAACAGTATGCCATCTAATACTTATAAGGGCGGTTAGTTAGCTGTCATAGATATGCGGATATACAGTAGAATATAGTTATGCATGTATACCGGATGTAGGCGTAGTGATGCGGCCTTTTCCACCTTTCTATGACATACTTACACATATTTGTTACTTTTGTTTTTACTTTCATTCTAGCTAACAATTTAGCGCATACTTTTAGGTGCTTGCTGTCACGAATCATGTTTGTTATGCGTAGACATGGCTCGCTGAGATATTTCGGTTTGAGTTTTCTGTTCCCCTTAGGCATAGAATGCTTGTTAGGTTGTAAGTTTAAAGGGCGCAACATTTTAAATGCCTCTTAAAGAAAGTGGATTTCCTGCATAGATGCTGTGCACTTTCCTTTTGCGTGGCTGATAAGCGCGCATCCGCTCAGCTTGCTGTAAGTAAATAGTATTTAGTCTACATTATACTCGGGTGATACTGTTTGTAACATTTTTATCTTTTCAGTGTCCACTTTCCACGCCATATCATTTTGCGTCTTAGCTTCCTTTACGTTTTGCCTTCCAAGCTTTTTTCTTTTGCTACTTTTAAGCCTTGCCATTTTGCGTAGATTTTATTGCGCTTCCTCCATTTCATCTAATGCCATTTTATGTAACACCCCAGTGTAGAGTAATACTTATTAAAATAAAAAAAATAAATGTAAAGCGCGATAACCTCCGAAGAGATCTAAGGCCGAGCTTCTCTTCCAATTTGCGTCGTGCTCCTCTTGATTTTTTCCTACAAATTGGCCGGACGGGACCTACATGTTTTATGCCGACTCCGAACGGCATCTGCAAGGCAGATGAGTTTTCACTGAGAGCTTTTCATGGCAGAAATACAATCGGAGCGCTTGCCAGACACTGCCGAGGGGCGACCCCGCTTAGAAAAATTTTCTTCTAATTGAAAAATCTTATTTCTAAAATTTTGATGTTGCTTTGCCCGGGAGTTGAACCCAGGGCATACGGTGTGATAGGCGGAGCACGCTACCATCACACCACGGTGACTGAAATTTATTAGTGAAATCAATGTGGCTTATCCCTAAAGATTTTATCAGAGTACATTTTGTATGAAAAGGATAATAACTAGGATATCAAGCAATTCTTTTTCTCTTGTTTTGTTGTAGATTGTAATTTGAGAAAACTTATTCGGGTGTCTTCGTTGGGTGGGTCTCCCTTGTGGAAATATCCGTTTGAAACTCTCGATGTTCCAGCTTAAAAAGAAAATAAATTAAAACTTATAAAAACGAAAAAAATATGCAATTATTTAATTTGAAAAAAAAAAAATGCAACAAAAACAATATTTTATTAATAAAAAAGAAAACGAAAATAAAAAATTTAATTTTAAACATTTAATTAAAGAAACGTAAATTAGCGAAAATTTAAAATTTACCTTAAAATTTTGATATTCAAAAATAATAAATATATGAAAACATGGTTATGAAAAAAAATTTAAATATAAAAATAAAAGATTCAAGGTTCGATTCAAAAACAATTATAAAAATAAAAAAAAAAATAAAAATTATTTGTCAAGACTTCAATTTTCAATTCTCCTGACTATATACGTATATATGTAAGTAAAATAGATAGAAAAACTAGTTTAAAGAAATGCGAAAAAATGATATATTTTAAACTAAAAAAAAAAAACAAAAAAAAACAAAATTAAATAAAAAATACAAAAAAAAAAATTAAAATATTTAAACATTTAATTTAAAAAAACGCAAACAAAAAATAAAATATGATTGTTACGAAAAATTAAAATTTTCCAAAAAATGTAGATATTCAAAAACAATAAGGATTATAAAAAAAAAATTATTTGCCAAGACTTCAGTTTTAAATGTTTACATATGCAAGTAAAATGAAAGGTAAAATTATGCAAAGATTTTAGTACTAAACAATTTTTTTTATTTCATAACAAAAAAGTTACAAAAATAAAAAGACGAAAAAAAAACAATAATTGCAGATTTCATAGAAACTAGAGAAAGTGAAATTTTAAATTCTCGTGAGTTAGTATATCATTACAAATATAAAAAGTTAAGACAACATTAAAAACATGTTTTTTTTATTTCAAAAATGTTATAAAAATTTAAATTCACCAATAAATACTGATATTAAAAAAGGCTTGAAAAACTTAATTAATAATTAAGAAAAACAAAATCTTTTCATATTCAAAAATAAAAAAAGATTTGCAAAGTTGCTAATATACAAGCAAGCAAAAGGAAAAAAAAAATTAGGCAAAGACGTTATAAATGAAATTAACAAAAAAACAATATAACGAAAAAATTTAAAAAAGAATAAAAGCTGAAAAATTTTAAACTTAAACTATATCAGTAAAACAAAAAATAAAATAAAATCTATACTTTTTTTCCTTCTAAAGCATTTTACAAAAGTATAGTCACGAAGAAACATTTATATTCAAAATAAAAATAATATGAAAAACTAAAATTTCCAATTATTTTTTTTTCAAATCACTTAAAAAATGAATTTGCAGAAATTTCATAAAAACTGGAAATAGTAAAATTAAAAAAAATCTACATATATATTTTTAATAACAAAAAAAAAATTATAAAAACGTTAAACTTACATTTAATAAAAAAGAGGACGAGTTAAAAAATAAAATTTCTTTCCCAAGTTACAAAACTAAAAGCTTAGGGAAAATTACATTTTTTAAACAATCACAAAAAATGTTCGAAAAAATCAATGAAATGCAAGAAAACATTATATTTATTTATAAAAAGCAAACAACAAATGAAAAAAACATATGCCTGTTTTACATTAAAAAAGTGAAAGTAAATAAACCGCAAAAAACAACTAACGAAAAAAACTAAAAATTTACGGTTTAAAAAAATAAAATAAATAAAGGAATGCTAACAATTTTAAGAATGTATAAAAAAATATTAAGAAAAATGGAAAACTACACTGAAATAAAAGATTAGAGATAAAAAAAAAATATAATGGAATTGAAAAAATAAAAAGTTTTAACAAATATGAAACATTGTAAAAAAAATAGAAATTAAAACGCCTTATCAAAAAAAACGCGAAATATAAAAAATCAAGAAATGTATAAAATTAATTTAAAAAAATAAAATTTCAATAGTAAATAAAAGATTGAAAAATAGAAATAGACTATCGATAAAAAAATTATGAAATATATACATATAATAAATTACTAAATTTTATTAAAAAAAGCTAAAAGAAAAGAATATGTATGCAAAAAGAAATTAAGAATTATAAATAAAAAGATTAAATAAAAAATAATTAAAAATAAATAAATTAATTAAATTTAAATATGTATAAACTATGCCAACAAAAAATTTATAGAAAATACAAAATCGAAGAATTAAACTTGAATGAATAGCACAATGGAAAATAGAAAATTTCAAAGAAAAGAAAAATTAAAAGCCTAAAATTAAGCATACAAAATTAAAAAAAAATAGAAAAGTAAATGTAATACTTACATTTTAACGGTAAAAAAAAAACAAGTAAGGAAGGCTAAGTTCGGGTGTAACCGAACATTACATACTCAGTTGAGAATGTGTTTGTATGACATGTGTATCAAATGGAAGGTATTAAAGAGTATTTTAAGAGGAAGTGGGCCATAGATCTATAGATGGACGCCATTTAGGGATATCGCCATAAAGGTGGACCAGGGGTGACTCTAGAATTCATTTTGTACGATATGGGTATCAAATAAAAGGTATTAATGAGTATTTTAAAAGAGCGTGGGCCTAAGTACTATAGATGGACGCCTTTTCGAGATATCGCTATAAAAATGGACCAGGAGTGACTCTAGAATTTGTTTGTACGATATGAGTATCAAATGAAAGGTGTTAATGAGTATTTTAAGAGGTCGTGGGCCTTAGTTCTATATGTGGACGCCTTTTCGAGATATCGCCATAAACGTGGACCAGGGGTGACTCTAGAATTTGTTTGTACTATATGGGTATCAAATGAAAGGTGTTAATGAGTATTTTAAAAGGGAGTGGACCTTAGTTCTATAGGTGGACGCCTTTTCGGAATATCGTTATAAAAGTGGACCTGGGTTGACTCTAGAATGCGTTTGTACAATATGGGTGTCAAACGAAAAGTGTAATAAGTTTTTTAAAAGGGAGTGGGCCTTTGTTCTATGGGTGGACGCCTTTTCGGGATATCGCCATAAACGTGGACCAGGGTTGACTCTAGAATGCGTTTGTACAATATGGGTATCAAATGAGTATTTTAAAAAGGTGTGGGCCTTAGTTCTATAGGTGGACGCCTTTTCGAGATATCGCCATAAAGGTGGACCAGGGGTGACTCTAGAATTTGTTTGTACGATATGGGTATCAAATGAAAGGTGTTAGTGACTATTTTAAAAGGGCGTGGGTCTTAGTTCTATAGGTGGACGCCTTTTCGAGATATCTCCATAAAGGTAGACCAGGGGTGACTCTAGAATTTGTTTGTACGATATGGGTATCAAATGAAAGGTGTTAATGAGTATTTTAAAAGGGAGTGGGCCTTAGTTCTATAGGTGGATGCCTTTTCGAGATATCGCCATAAAGGTGGGCCAGGGGTGACTCTAGAACTTTTGTGTACGATATGGGTATCAAATGAAAGGTGTTAATGAGTATTTTAAAAGGGTGTGGGCCTTAGTTCTATAGGTGGACGCCTTTTCGAGATATCGCCATAAAGGTGGACCAGGGGTGACTCTAGAATTTGTTTGTACGATATGGGTATCAAATGAAAGGTGTTAATGAGTATTTTAAAAGGGCGTGGGTCTTAGTTCTATAGGTGGATGCTTTTTCGAGATATCGACATAAAGGTGGACCAAGGGCGACTCTAGAATTTGTTTATACGATATGGGTATCAAATGAAAGGTGTTAATGAGTATTTTAAAAGGGAGTGGGTCTTCTTAGTTTTATAGGTGGATACCTTTTCGAGATATCGCCATAAAGGTGGGCCAGGGGTGACTCTAGAATTTTTTTGTACGATATGAGTATCAAATGAAAGGTGTTAATGAGTATTTTAAAAGGGAGTGGGCCTTAGTTTTATAGGTGGATGCCTTTTCGAGATATCGACATAAAGGTGGACCAGGGGTGACTCTAGAATTTGTTTGTACGATATGGGTATCAAATGAAAGGTGTTAATGAGTATTTTAAAAGGGCGTGGGTCTTAGTTCTATAGGTGGATGCTTTTTCGAGATATCGACATAAAGGTGGACCAGGGGCGACTCTAGAATTTGTTTATACGATATGGGTATCAAATGAAAGGTGTTAATGAGTATTTTAAAAGGGAGTGGGCCTTAGTTTTATAGGTGGATGCCTTTTCGAGATATCGCCATAAAGGTGGGCCAGGGGTGACTCTAGAATTTTTTTGTACGATATGAGTATCAAATGAAAGGTGTTAATGAGTATTTTAAAAAGGCGTGGGCCTTAGTTCTATAGGTGGACACCTTTTGGAGATATCGACATAAAGGTGGACCAGGGGTGACTCTAGAATTTGTTTGTACGATATGGGTATAAAATGAAAGGTGTTAATGAGTATTTTAAAAAGGAGTTGGCCTTAGTTCTATATTTGAACGTCTTTTCGAGATATCGCCATAAACGTGGACGAGGGGTGACTCAAGAATTTGTTTGTACGATATGGGTATCAAATTAAAGGTATTAATGAGGGTTTTAAAAGGGAGTGGCCCTTAGTTGTATATGTGAAGGCGTTTTCGAGATATCTACCAAAATGTGGACCAGGGTGATCCAGAACATCATCTGTCGGGTACCGCTAGTTTATTTATATATGTAATACCACGTACAGTATTCCTTCCAAGATTCCAAGGGCTTTTGATTTCGCCCTGCAAAACTTTTTCATTTTCTTCTACTTAATATGGTAGGTGTCACACCCATTTTACCAAGTTTTTTCTAAAGTTATATTTTGCGTCAATAGACCAATACAATTACCATGTTTCATCCATTTTTTCGTATTTGGTATATAATTATGGCATTTTTTTCATTTTTCGTAATTTTCGATATCGAAAAAGTGGGCGTGGTCATAGTCGGATTTCGGCCATTTTTTATACCAATACAAAGTGAGTTCAGATAAGTACGTGAACTGAGTTTAGTAAAGATATATCGATTTTGCTTGCCAGACATTGCCGAGGGGCGACCCCGCTTAGAAAAATTTTCTTCTAATTGAAAAATCTTATTTCTAAAATTTTGATGTTGCTTTGCCCGGGAGTTGAACCCAGGGCATACGGTGTGATAGGCGGAGCACGCTACCATCACACCACGGTGACTGAAATTTATTAGTGAAATCAATGTGGCTTATCCCTAAAGATTTTATCAGAGTACATTTTGTATGAAAAGGATAATAACTAGGATATCAAGCAATTCTTTTTCTCTTGTTTTGTTGTAGATTGTAATTTGAGAAAACTTATTCGGGTGTCTTCGTTGGGTGGGTCTCCCTTGTGGAAATATCCGTTTGAAACTCTCGATGTTCCAGCTTAAAAAGAAAATAAATTAAAACTTATAAAAACGAAAAAAATATGCAATTATTTAATTTGAAAAAAAAAAAAAATGCAACAAAAACAATATTTTATTAATAAAAAAGAAAACGAAAATAAAAAATTTAATTTTAAACATTTAATTAAAGAAACGTAAATTAGCGAAAATTTAAAATTTACCTTAAAATTTTGATATTCAAAAATAATAAATATATGAAAACATGGTTATGAAAAAAAATTTAAATATAAAAATAAAAGATTCAAGGTTCGATTCAAAAACAATTATAAAAATAAAAAAAAAAATAAAAATTATTTGTCAAGACTTCAATTTTCAATTCTCCTGACTATATACGTATATATGTAAGTAAAATAGATAGAAAAACTAGTTTAAAGAAATGCGAAAAAATGATATATTTTAAACTAAAAAAAAAAAACAAAAAAAAAGAAAATTAAATAAAAAATACAAAAAAAAAAATTAAAATATTTAAACATTTAATTTAAAAAAACGCAAACAAAAAATAAAATATGATTGTTACGAAAAATTAAAATTTTCCAAAAAATGTAGATATTCAAAAACAATAAGGATTATAAAAAAAAATTATTTGCCAAGACTTCAGTTTTAAATGTTTACATATGCAAGTAAAATGAAAGGTAAAATTATGCAAAGATTTTAGTACTAAACAATTTTTTTTATTTCATAACAAAAAAGTTACAAAAATAAAAAGACGAAAAAAAAACAATAATTGCAGATTTCATAGAAACTAGAGAAAGTGAAATTTTAAATTCTCGTGAGTTAGTATATCATTACAAATATAAAAAGTTAAGACAACATTAAAAACATGTTTTTTTTATTTCAAAAATGTTATAAAAATTTAAATTCACCAATAAATACTGATATTAAAAAAGGCTTGAAAAACTTAATTAATAATTAAGAAAAACAAAATCTTTTCATATTCAAAAATAAAAAAAGATTTGCAAAGTTGCTAATATACAAGCAAGCAAAAGGAAAAAAAAAATTAGGCAAAGACGTTATAAATGAAATTAACAAAAAAACAATATAACGAAAAAATTTAAAAAAGAATAAAAGCTGAAAAATTTTAAACTTAAACTATATCAGTAAAACAAAAAATAAAATAAAATCTATACTTTTTTTCCTTCTAAAGCATTTTACAAAAGTATAGTCACGAAGAAACATTTATATTCAAAATAAAAATAATATGAAAAACTAAAATTTCCAATTATTTTTTTTTCAAATCACTTAAAAAATGAATTTGCAGAAATTTCATAAAAACTGGAAATAGTAAAATTAAAAAAAATCTACATATATATTTTTAATAACAAAAAAAAAATTATAAAAACGTTAAACTTACATTTAATAAAAAAGAGGACGAGTTAAAAAATAAAATTTCTTTCCCAAGTTACAAAACTAAAAGCTTAGGGAAAATTACATTTTTTAAACAATCACAAAAAATGTTCGAAAAAATCAATGAAATGCAAGAAAACATTATATTTATTTATAAAAAGCAAACAACAAATGAAAAAAACATATGCCTGTTTTACATTAAAAAAGTGAAAGTAAATAAACCGCAAAAAACAACTAACGAAAAAAACTAAAAATTTACGGTTTAAAAAAATAAAATAAATAAAGGAATGCTAACAATTTTAAGAATGTATAAAAAAATATTAAGAAAAATGGAAAACTACACTGAAATAAAAGATTAGAGATAAAAAAAAAATATAATGGAATTGAAAAAATAAAAAGTTTTAACAAATATGAAACATTGTAAAAAAAATAGAAATTAAAACGCCTTATCAAAAAAAAACGCGAAATATAAAAAATCAAGAAATGTATAAAATTAATTTAAAAAAATAAAATTTCAATAGTAAATAAAAGATTGAAAAATAGAAATAGACTATCGATAAAAAAATTATGAAATATATACATATAATAAATTACTAAATTTTATTAAAAAAAGCTAAAAGAAAAGAATATGTATGCAAAAAGAAATTAAGAATTATAAATAAAAAGATTAAATAAAAAATAATTAAAAATAAATAAATTAATTAAATTTAAATATGTATAAACTATGCCAACAAAAAATTTATAGAAAATACAAAATCGAAGAATTAAACTTGAATGAATAGCACAATGGAAAATAGAAAATTTCAAAGAAAAGAAAAATTAAAAGCCTAAAATTAAGCATACAAAATTTAAAAAAAATAGAAAAGTAAATGTAATACTTACATTTTAACGGTAAAAAAAAACAAGTAAGGAAGGCTAAGTTCGGGTGTAACCGAACATTACATACTCAGTTGAGAGCTGTGGAGACAAAGTAAGGGAAATCACCATGTTGTAAAAGGAACCTAGGGTAACCCTGGAATGTGTTTGTATGACATGTGTATCAAATGGAAGGTATTAAAGAGTATTTTAAGAGGAAGTGGGCCATAGATCTATAGATGGACGCCATTTAGGGATATCGCCATAAAGGTGGACCAGGGGTGACTCTAGAATTTATTTTGTACGATATGGGTATCAAATAAAAGGTATTAATGAGTATTTTAAAAGAGCGTGGGCCTAAGTACTATAGATGGACGCCTTTTCGAGATATCGCTATAAAAATGGACCAGGAGTGACTCTAGAATTTGTTTGTACGATATGAGTATCAAATGAAAGGTGTTAATGAGTATTTTAAGAGGTCGTGGGCCTTAGTTCTATATGTGGACGCCTTTTCGAGATATCGCCATAAACGTGGACCAGGGGTGACTCTAGAATTTGTTTGTACTATATGGGTATCAAATGAAAGGTGTTAATGAGTATTTTAAAAGGGAGTGGACCTTAGTTCTATAGGTGGACGCCTTTTCGGAATATCGTTATAAAAGTGGACCTGGGTTGACTCTAGAATGCGTTTGTACAATATGGGTGTCAAACGAAAAGTGTAATAAGTTTTTTAAAAGGGAGTGGGCCTTTGTTCTATGGGTGGACGCCTTTTCGGGATATCGCCATAAACGTGGACCAGGGTTGACTCTAGAATGCGTTTGTACAATATGGGTATCAAATGAAAGGTGCTAATGAGTATTTTAAAAGGGTGTGGGCCTTAGTTCTATAGGTGGACGCCTTTTCGAGATATCGCCATAAAGGTGGACCAGGGGTGACTCTAGAATTTGTTTGTACGATATGGGTATCAAATGAAAGGTGTTAATGACTATTTTAAAAGGGCGTGGGTCTTAGTTCTATAGGTAGACGCCTTTTCGAGATATCTCCATAAAGGTAGACCAGGGGTGACTCTAAAATTTGTTTGTACGATATGGGTATCAAATGAAAGGTGTTAATGAGTATTTTAAAAGGGTGTGGGCCTTAGTTCTATAGGTGGACGCCTTTTCGAGATATCGCCATAAAGGTGGACCAGGGGTGACTCTAGAATTTGTTTGTACGATATGGGTATCAAATGAAAGGTGTTAATGAGTATTTTAAAAGGGCGTGGGTCTTAGTTCTATAGGTGGATGATTTTTCGAGATATCGACATAAAGGTGGACCAGGGGCGACTCTAGAATTTGTTTATACGATATGGGTATCAAATGAAAGGTGTTAATGAGTATTTTAAAAGGGAGTGGGCCTTAGTTTTATAGGTGGATGCCTTTTCGAGATATCGCCATAAAGGTGGGCCAGGGGTGACTCTAGAATCTTTTTGTACGATATGAGTATCAAATGAAAGGTGTTAATGAGTATTTTAAAAGGGAGTGGGCCTTAGTTTTATAGGTGGATGCCTTTTCGAGATATCGACATAAAGGTGGACCAGGGGTGACTCTAGAATTTGTTTGTACGATATGGGTATCAAATGAAAGGTGTTAATGAGTATTTTAAAAGGGCGTGGGTCTTAGTTCTATAGGTGGATGCTTTTTCGAGATATCGACATAAAGGTGGACCAGGGGCGACTCTAGAATTTGTTTATACGATATGGGTATCAAATGAAAGGTGTTAATGAGTATTTTAAAAGGGAGTGGGCCTTAGTTTTATAGGTGGATGCCTTTTCGAGATATCGCCATAAAGGTGGGCCAGGGGTGACTCTAGAATTTTTTTGTACGATATGAGTATCAAATGAAAGGTGTTAATGAGTATTTTAAAAAGGCGTGGGCCTTAGTTCTATAGGTGGACACCTTTTGGAGATATCGACATAAAGGTGGACCAGGGGTGACTCTAGAATTTGTTTGTACGATATGGGTATAAAATGAAAGGTGTTAATGAGTATTTTAAAAAGGAGTTGGCCTTAGTTCTATATGTGAACGTCTTTTCGAGATATCGCCATAAACGTGGACGAGGGGTGACTCAAGAATTTGTTTGTACGATATGGGTATCAAATTAAAGGTATTAATGAGGGTTTTAAAAGGGAGTGGCCCTTAGTTGTATATGTGAAGGCGTTTTCGAGATATCTACCAAAATGTGGACCAGGGTGATCCAGAACATCATCTGTCGGGTACCGCTAGTTTATTTATATATGTAATACCACGTACAGTATTCCTTCCAAGATTCCAAGGGCTTTTGATTTCGCCCTGCAAAACTTTTTCATTTTCTTCTACTTAATATGGTAGGTGTCACACCCATTTTACCAAGTTTTTTCTAAAGTTTTATTTTGCGTCAATAGACCAATACAATTACCATGTTTCATCCATTTTTTCGTATTTGGTATATAATTATGGCATTTTTTTCATTTTTCGTAATTTTCGATATCGAAAAAGTGGGCGTGGTCATAGTCGGATTTCGGCCATTTTTTATACCAATACAAAGTGAGTTCAGATAAGTACGTGAACTGAGTTTAGTAAAGATATATCGATTTTTGCTCAAGTTATCGTGTTAACGGCCGAGCGGAAGGACAGACGGTCGACTGTGTATAAAAACTGGGCGTGGCTTCAACCGATTTCGCCCTTTTTCACAGAAAACAGTTATCGTCCTAGAAGTTAAGCCTCTACCAAATTTCACAAGGATAAGTTAATTTTTGTTCGACTTATGGCATTACAAGCATCCTAGACAAAGTAAATGAAAAAGGGCGAAGCCACGCCCATTTTGAAATTTTCTTTTATTTTTGTATTTTTTTGCACCATATTATTACTGGAGTTGAATGTTGGCATAATTTACTTATATGCTGTAAAGATATTAACTTTTCTTTTAAAATTTGAATTAAAAAAAAAAATTTTTTAAAAAGTGGGCGTGGTCGTTCTCCGATTTTGCAAATTTTTATTAAGCAGACATAAAGTAATAAGAGTAACGTTCCTGCCAAATTTCATCATGATATCTTCAACGACTGCCAAATTACAGCTTGCAAAACTTCTAAATTACCTTCATTTAAAAGTGGGCGGTGCCACGCCCATTGTCCAAAATTTTACTAGTTTTATATTCTGCGTCATAAGCTCAACTCACCTACCAAGTTTCATCGCTTAATGCGTATTTGGTAATGAATTATCGCACTTTTACGATTTTTCGAAATTTTCGATATCGAAAAAGTGGGCGTGGTTATTGTCCGATATCGTGCATTTTAAATAGCGATCTGAGATGAGTGCCCAGGAACCTACGTACCAAATTTCATCAATATACCTCAAAATTTACTCAAGTTATCGTGTTAACGGACAGACGGACGGACATGGCTCAATCGAATTTTTTTTCGATACTGATGATTTTGATATATGGAAGTCTATATCTATCTCGATTCCTTTATACCTTTACAACCAACCGTTATGCAATCAAAGTTAATATACTCTGTGGGCTCTGCTCAACTGAGTATAATAAACACATTTTTTGCATGAAATAAAAACGTTAATAGAAAATACTTAAATAAAATAATAGAAAATAAAAAAGTAAACAATAAAACAAATGAGCCCTTCATTTTGAAAGTGGTATAAGTCATATTTTCCTTGTTTCGAGATATTTAGAGTTTTGCATTTTAAAGGATTAAAAAATATTTTTGTATTATGGAATATGATTTTTCGACAGTAAAGTAGTGCCAACAATCAAGTATTTATTATGATCATGAAATTTATAACCACGTTTAATGTGGTTTTGAAAGGTTGAAATGACTTATACCACTTTCAAAATTAACTGCATTACTTTATAAATGACTTACACCACCCAGGAAACATTTTTATTAGTAATTAACATTTTATTCAAACTCATTTCACTGTAACTAAGTAAATGATTTATTAATATTTTGGGAAATAAAGCCCGAGTTAAAGTTGACATAGTCATAACGCCATAGTCATAACCATATTTTTGCTTATACATATCAAATTGGCATCAGTTATTGGTGTCTTAACCTAAAAATCGTGAACATTTCATAAAAATGAAGAAAACGCAAAAAATACAAACATAATACACAAAAAATAAGTCTCGTGGTCAAAATGTATCCAAAGCAATAAAATCTACAAAAAGTTAATAAATTCTCCAACTTAAGTATTTTTAGGTTATGGGTATGGCGAAAAACCAATTGGTTGGCTATGGTATGCTTATGGCTTTAGCGTTATAGTATGGCACCATTAATCGATAACATTGATTTCCATAAGGTTGGTTCGATTAGCTGTTGTATCTGGTTATGGTTAAGTCACCATTAACTGATCCCTTAAAGTGTTTCTGAAAAATTGGTGGGATATAGGGTAGTAAATCCATCATATCTTAACGTTTTTCTTATGTATTGGTCTAATGGTTGTGTATAATCAATATTTTCGTATATTCTAGGTCTTCCTCTTTTAGGTGGGAGGTCTAATACTTTGAATTCGGAATTTTCATTAAAGCAAGTTTTATAAAACATCTTATGTGGATCAATGAAATCTTTGTGAGCCATTTGTACTACCAAAAATGGTTTTTCTTTATACTTCTATTAAATTATAGTAATACCCAGGGATGTATAAATAATTTGATTTTTTAATTTTAGTTTATATCAAGCCAAAACCGCTATCATTTGGCGAAAAAGAATGGCCGGATACCATAAATTTATGATCAAATGTTTCAAGATTATTATCAGATGACTGAACAATTTTAATTAAAGCTATGTTAATGTTACGAGTTTGTCCTGAGCAGGCATCACTGTAAGCTATGACATGCTTTTGATTGGTAATGTCCCGAATGTGCTTTAAGATGCAGGATGCATCTTCCTATGATCCTCCTGAGGCGATTGTTTCATCCCATGCATACAAGTTAGCATTTTCATTGTGGAAATTATGAAACCCTAAATTGTATACATACATGTTGCGCTTATAATAAGCTACCGAAAAATAAAGTTTTAGACATAGATGTTAAGTAATGATTAGATAATGCTAATGATTGCTAATTAACCTTCATTTGCGAAATTCTCTAATTCATTAAATAATTAGAATTAGTTCAACTAATTCCTATTAGATAATTGAAAATTTTATTCTAATGGTAAATCTAATTGCAATTAGTTGCCATTAGGAAAAAAAATTGGGTTACCTTTAAAATTAGAAATCTAATTGACTTCTGCTAATGCAATTAGATATTCAATTAGCTCGAATTAGAATCTATTATTTTGATAAAAATAAATTTTTTTCAAAGAATTATTGAAGTGAACGAATAATGATGTCAATAAATATAAATAATTGATTCTAATTCTAGCTAATTGAATATCTAATTGCATTAGCAGAATTCAATTAAATTTCTAATTGTAAAGGTAACTCAATTTTTTTTGCTAATGGCAACTAATTGGAATTAGATTTACCATTAGAAAAAAATTTCAATTATCTAATGGGAATTAGTTGAACTATTCTAATTGTTTAATGAATTAGAGAATATAAACTAATTGCATCAATTGCTCATTCTAATTGGAATTTAACATGTATTGTTTTAGATAAGAAAGCGCTTTCTGTAGATCAAATGTGAATGCGTAATATTCACTCGAGTTATCTAACGCTTTTTGTATGTCTTCTGTTAAACTTTTTCTAACCTGTTGGGCACTGTGAAGATGTTAGTCATAAATTTTCATAAAATGCAACTTTCGTCTTCAATGCTGGATGCTTCAATTTATAGGTTTAGCGAATCATACTTTTCGCACGTGTCTTTACGACGAGTATGAAAATTTAAGTTGAACTCCGTATTGAATCTTTTCCTGTAAGTCCACTCTTTCACGCGTGATGTGTTATTTTCATTACTTTTTTCACATACAGCTCATATATTTTTCGAATATCGCAGCCAGCACTTAGATACTTTCGACCTGAAGTGTGATGTGATCTCGTGTAATGGCTCTCACATGCTGGAAAACTCAGAATATGTTCTCGTATCACTTTCATTTTTTCTTCATCTCTTTTTCTAGATGAATCAGCCATTTTGCCACGACTGCCCGTTCCAGGTGCTTTAGGATTTAAGACACGGCTTAATCTTTTTACATTAAAAGGATTACTTGATAATTCCTGAACCACTATCTGAAGATATGTGACCCGGTCTATGAAAAGGTGGCTTAAAAAAAAAACAGCTGTTAACAGCTGTTTCTCGCAATTTCTTTTTTGAGTCATAAGCCACCTTTTCATAGACCGGCTCACATATTACAAAATTACTAATTATTTTGCCAAAATTTGTGAACAGACTGACTGATACCACTATCAAAAAATAGTAACTGTATTTTGTTTACCAACCAAAAAATAAACACATTTTATCGAGCTAGTTTTCATGGCATACTGGTATTATCTTCAGATTATATTATTTTATTAGGATTTGATATGAAATAGCTGATAAACTCAATTTTTAAAATTTTTGACTTATACCACTTTCAAAATCAAGGGCTCAAATGTAAAAAGAAAAAAGTAAATAAGCCAAAAATACTTAAATTTTACTAAAGATGTCGAAAATGCCATTCCAAACTACCAGCATTCAACTCAATAAAATACATAAAAATAATCATCAAAGCAAACAATCTAAAATTTTTTCCCCATAAAATTCAAATTTGTAGTTGCCATTTTTCATTTATAAGTATACGTATATTCCATTAGTCGCACAACAACAAACACAGAAGACTTCAACTCAAATGCATTTTAAACAAACAAACAGACAGCCAGACAAACAATGTGCATATGTATGTATGTATGTAGAAATTTGTGCCTTGGGCGCCGCATTGCACAACCTGTATTACAGCAACAATGTTTCACTCCACCCAACAGCTGGTCCTTCGAATCAAACACCACCTCAATCTACTTGTGAGTTTTCCAACAGCGGGGGAGGCGGCGGCTGCATTGACTGCCAATCTCACAAAATTGCATATTGCCTCATTGACTTGCTTTTTCTTGTTTTGTTGGCGGAAAAGAGGTTGCATCTATGACACACACACGCACACACACACACACCACACACACACACACCACGCACACACACACCACGCATGCAATCGCAGACCAAAATTTACCCTTACAAAGTCAACGGGTCGCAGTATTTTAAGTTATCTTGCGCATGCAGCAGCCCATATGCCATTTTTTGGGTTTCGAATTTGGTTTTTTGCCTGCCGCCTCCTACTTTTACCGTTGTTTTAGTTGCAATCGCTGCAAATGCAAATTTTGTTTTGTCTGCATTCATGAGCCAACCATCTTTTTTGATTGCAACAACGACAACGGCAATTTATTCCAATCCAAATAAAACACGAAAATGCATTAACCTGCCAAAATGATTACAAATGCAACAAAAAAAAAATAATGCAGGATAAACAATAATAAAATAATAATAATAAAAGCGAAATTAATGAATGTGTATGGGAGTGGAGGGAGGTTCGTTTGGCGTCCTATCCCCAGAAGAATCATACTTCGTAGACAGACGCAAGCGCCGCCCTATACATTATTCAGCAACAACGAATTTGTAACCACCAAATCATATTATGAAGGATGAGGAGGAGCGCCGTTGTGGCCAGTTTGGCCCGCGATCTAAGTTTTTTTCCATGACATTTTCGGTCATCTATTGTTTTATTGCTATACCAGTCCTGCTATGTTTGTTTTTTTATTGGCGCTTCAGCCGAGTCCAGGGAAGCTTTGTTGTGCTTTTATTTCATTAGTCATCGCTTTTCTCAACCTTCGCAGGCCATGACGGATCCATTGCTGTTGTTGCATTTTTAACCCTCATTTTTATTGAATCTGCAGCCTGAAGCACATTGTCGATTGCAGCCGAGTGCAGTGCAGTCAAGCTTGTTTAAAACAGACAGTCCAGCATTCTGACTGGCTCCGACTTCGTTTTCTGGCAGGACAGTCTGCTGGACGCCGTCTTCCTTTCTTGTCGACTGCAACTCATATATATTCCATTCAGAAAGGAATTAGGTGGGGACTGTAGTCTGTTGATAAGATACACCTTAATGTTAAGATAATTTTATATTGGCTCAGTTGGTAAAGCGGATATCAACGCGCTAAGCTCTGCCACTATGAAGTTGACGGCTGTCAAGTATTGACTGACCTCAGTCTTTGTGGCATCGAACTTTTCATAAAAACTATCTGCATGTCACGACATGGCAACTGGCACGCCGTTCTCTTGGCCCGGAGCAAGCACTTCCGAATTGAATGGCTGAGCTAATAAAACTCCATAATGGGTGGCGAAACCGTTTTGTTCAGTTGTCGACTCGAAGCGCTATGCGGCTCTATTAGAGTTACCTAAAATCTATCCTTCCATGGTAGTTGGCGTGTTGACAGGGCACTACCCAATTGGAGTCCATGCGGTGTGCCTTAATAGCTTGCTCCGCGTCAGGTGTCTATGTTCTATGGAAGGTTGCTTCATTCAGTAATTTTATGTTCAGCTATGTAGCCTTCCCGAGGGCGAGGTGTAAGTATCTCGATCGAATCGTATTCAACTATTCATTCTTCTTTTAGCACTTTAACGCCTTTTGATTCCAAATCAAGCTGAATCCAAATAGAGTAAGTCCAGGGCCTCTTCAATTCATTCTTAATTATTACACAGACGGCTCCGCTCCCACGCTCTACTTTGGTCGGAGTGCCTTGAATCTAGATGTCTCTATCCACTAAGACCGATATTTAATTGGCTGCCTTGACCGAAACTTGAGCTTTTTCTTGTGTTAAGTTTTTATTAGCTGAATCGTCGTTTTTTATCCCAGTGCTACAAATGACGTATTCTAAATAGAAATACTTTCCTAGCCATAGCTGAAGATCTCCAAGTAACTTCGCTGTGCCACTTCAGCGTCTCATCACTAGCTGCTCCTGGCTGACCTCGCCTCCGTGGGCTGATTTCCAAAAATTCCGGAATAAACTAAATTATATTGATAACGTATTGTGGGTTAATGACCCATACGGACTACAAAAAACGAATATGGACTCGAATCGAGAAATACCTTTTGGCATCAGGCTGACTGTGATGTGACAATCTCTCACTGCGATCAATAACGCAATTTGAGCTAGTTGTGGCCTTCTTAAAGCTGCCTTCCCAGGTCCCTAAGTGTTTCACTGTTCTTTAGCGGTTTCTTTACTACTATCAACCCAGCGTTGCAACCTGGCAGGAGTTTCCTGCATCATCCATTGTCTTGCTACCTGATCCTATCTTATTTTTGGGAAGGAATGTACTTGTGGAACCATCGCTTCCTAATTACGCTGATGTATTCCTGATCATTACCTCTATGAGCGCTACTAGCGCTTGAACTACATGAAGTTTGTTGGTCGTCAGTATTAAGACTTTTGCATATCGATATAACACAAGTTCTGTAAGAAATTCTTATCAAGGGATATATCTAAACTTGGCCTTTTTTTGTGGAAATATTGCTCTCCCGGAGGCTTAAGCTGTCTTAGATGTGTACAGTATTTTGTGGGACTGAATCCGCTGTAGTCTGGTAGCGGACTGCGATATTCTTTACCCTTTGAACTTTTGAGTTTGTGGACTTTAGTCGGCTCTTCCAACATGCATGCCTATCGTGGGAATTTGGGAAGCTCCTCAACTTCGCGGCATCTTTCGTTAGGACGTCGAAATTTGCTCACACTCCCTTTATCACCACGATTGCCCTGATACCTTGCCCTTGCCTCGACCAAAGGAAGAGGAGCTTTAACTGCAATGATTACTAGTGTTGAAAAAGAGCTATTCTGCGTAATGCAAGCTTCAGACGACGAACGTCCTTTTCTCTTCCACCACTTGGGTCATTCGAACCTTATTACGGCTACTGATTTTTTTTAAATCAGCAATATCTTTGGTGTCCAGTTGTTGTTTTTACACCCCCCGATGGTTTATGGGAGTGTCAGGGATTCGCGCAGTCCTTCGCCGGATATCAATCCGGTTTGCTGCGGTACTAGCCATCTACTAGCACTATCGCGAGCGCTACGGGAATGGTTTTTTTTACACCACGGAACGCCGGTGCTGTAGACTTTAGTCCCCTCCTGTGACGGACATGCTTGGGAATATTCTATGCTCCGTAACCCGATGGGGCAGTAATAGCGCTTGGCAATTAATAAATAAGCCGTAAGTCGTTTCGGTGTCGTCGATGCGTTCTCGCTGTAAAAATCACTTCTCCACGCCAGCTGCTTCATTTCACATATCCTTAATTAACACGCATAATCGCTACTCAAACTCCGTTCTTTCCTTTACACACGCGTAATTCTTCTACAAACTTTATTGGTCTTTTCAAAAATTTCAATTCCATACTTGCTATATCCATCAATTACCATCATCCTCTCATATCTTCGCTACACTCGCATTTTGGAAACTTGCCGGTAGTACTTCTTCGACCCTCTACATGACAACTTGGTGGTGTAGATTATTCCAAAAAACAGAAACCTGCCACTTGACATTAATAATTCCATTAACGAACAACATTGTATGCATACGCATTAAGCTATTCAGCTCCGCGGAAGCGAACCACCGAAAATGTATTCAATTTTATTCATTAAAATTCAAGTAGACCGCCAGGGAGGGGGAGGGGGGGCAGCAGTGAAAATGCATACATGCACTAGGCAGTCGAGCACGCACAAATGTGTAGCATATTTTTGGGGGAGGTCAGCTGTTAAAACAAGTATCCGCACTGACATCCGCACATCCATAAATAGTGAATGTCCAAGTGCTCGTTAGCTGATAACCAAACTCGTTGAACTTTGTCGATCTTCTGTTATGCTCCACATGTACTTACATCCCAGCCCCTTCCAATGCTTTACCCGGTTGTTTGCCCCCTCATCACTTCTTGTGCATTAAGTTCCGTTCATATTTTTATGTTTATACTCGCCAAAACCCAACCGCGCATATATTATAAAATTGTCTCATTCGCTTTTGCACTCTTACGGTGGTAATTTTTTGTTGTTCTTTCACTGCATTTTTAACAGTGTACAACTGCTGTGTAGGAGCTATAAATTTATGCTGACATGACTGCTGACTGGCTACTATCGTTCTCTGCGTGTGGAGTTCGTTCTCGAGCACCGTATATTGGCTCTTTTAATTTTTCTTCCTCTTCTGCGTATTGTTTTGGTGTGCGTTAAAATGTCAAATTATCATTTTGGCTCCAAATTGCATGTGAAGTAAGCTGCTTTGTTATTCGAGTTCGTTCGATCCATCTTTTCGTAGGTTACATCAGATTGCGGAGATGGGCGGAAGGAAACTTTTTTCCTCTCTTTCAGCTTTTAACTCCGCCGGAAAGTCAACAAAACGAAACGAACCCAAATTTTATTATTTCTATCTCTGGAGCAAGATGTCTTTTTTTATTTTTGGTCCTCAGATGATGAGAATACTGCTCCTGTTGCTGACAAGCAACGTCCTTCTGGAACCTGCAGCAGCAAACTCCTCATCAAAATGTCAAAGCTAAGTGAGTATGTGATGGGTTTACAATGCTTTCTAAAAAAAAATGTTTAAAATAGTCGGTGTGAGGACTCTTTACTAAGAGAATTGTCTCTAACTTTTTTTGAGGATATTTTGTGTTTTTAAATAGGTAGGCAGTCCTTACTCTCAGTTTTCAAAATTTGCGTCGAAAAGGGAAGACCAACGCGGATAAGGATTACCTCGGTATCTGTCAATCCATGTCTCAACGTATCTTTTTGGACTGCTTATATTGACGACCAAACGGAAAACCACCAATTAAGTAACAGGACAAATCTTATAAAATAACTCCATCCTCTTGGCAAATAATATAGGTTTTCTAGGACGTAGCTTAATTGCTGCCTCGATATTTGACAAATCTGCCGCCCCTAGTAGCTTGAGCCTTGTCCTCGCTCGCCCAGAATACCCAGAATACGAATACAAAACGTGCTCAACCGTTTCTTCCAGCAGCTCGTTCTGGCTACATCTGCTGTTACTGACGACACCTAACTTTTTAGCATATGACGCCAGAAGGCAGTCCATTGTGAGGTCAAGTCTTCCCCTTTAGAGATATGATCAACTTTGTGAGTCTAGTATCATAGGATTTCCATATGACTTTAGAAGTTTTGCAGCCCTGTGCTTCTATCCATGCCTTTACTACTTAGTGGATCACATGCAACTCCTATCTCCTAATTCTCATTTGCAAACCCACCGGTCTTTTCGTTACCTTCTGTTCCAGAGAAATCTCAAAATATATATTGCCGCAACTGCAACTTAAGTACGCATACTACTGAACTTCTGCTGCTTTCTTCACGGCTACGATTTACAACTTTCAGTGATCTATTATTTCTGGATCGACAGTAAGCATCAAATCCGACTCCTTCAGTTAATTTGGAACCATGGTTATACACGTGTTATTGTATTCTAACATTTCCGGACTCTTGTGCCAACCCTCGCAAATATTGTGGATCCAAAAACTTTTTCGAACAGATTCCATCATGTATTTTTGAATCCTCTGAGGTTCTCGTAAGTTTAGAGTGATACAAACGTTGATTTCGGAATTTATTCCATAACAGATGCTGACCTTAAAGCTCTTCTCAAACTCTTATCAAGATCTGTGATCTGCGTAATTTGTTTTGATATTTAATAGTACAGTTTAATTGAACTAAGATTTGCGAGATTAAACGATTATACAACTGATTTGAGAACTTAATTAGTTATGCTAATAAGCATCCTCCTTCCAGCTCCAGTTTATCAGAATTATTTTGAGGCCTGTTTGATTAATCACAAAGTCGACTAACCAATAATAAAAGCAATGATGGCAGCATGAGTTCGTAGATTATCAGCTGATTCGTGACTCCTTTCTACATGAAGAAAATAAACAAGAAAAAATTAATATTGGTATAAACTGATAAGTTACTTATAAACAAGACTGAGTTTGAGAAATCAATCGGCTAATCAATTAAATAAATAATTGAATTAGACATATTAAATAATGGTTTCTGTTACGTAATCACATCTGTTGTTTGATTCATTGGTTAATACTAGTTTAATACATAATAATTCGATTATTCGCATATTCGTTTAAGCACAGCTAAAATTAATTCCTTAACAAATAATCACAATTACGTTTTACTTAATAAATGTAACTTTTGAAAGTTATAAATATGCTGATTTTTTAAATCGATTGCGACTAATGTAAGAATCAATCAATCTCAATTAATCACGATAACAAAAAACGTTCATCTACCTTCCAGTTGCAGTTTGTTTTGAGATTTTTTTCGATTTATCACAAAGTTTATTAATGAAAACTAAAAGAAATGATCGGCGGCCACCGTGGTGTGATGGTAGCGTGCTCTGCCTACCACACCGTATGCCCTGGGCAAAGCAACATCAAAATTTTAGAAATAAGGTTTTTCAATTAACTAGAAGAAAATTTTTCTAAGCGGGGTCGCCCCTCGGCAGTGTTTGGCAAGCGCTCCTTTTTTACTTTTCACTACAAATTAGTTATCTGATAGCAATAAAGTAAGCAATAAATAGCTGTGATTATTTCATATGGAATTAGCGCACAGAATTAATCAATCTTGAATTTTGTATTGACCAACGAATTGTGTGCTATTATTATGCAAAAAAAAAAAATAGTTAATTAGTCGGGATCGATTTAGCTGAATTCAACGAATTTAATAAATAATTAATCAACAAGACAAAATTAATGAAATGATTATGCCATTCCTACTAGTTTCGATTACTCTACTTTTTTAATTACTCCATTTAATTTGCAAGTTTGGTAATAAAGCTATATAAAACAAAATTAGTTTCACAAACTAGGTCTAATTTAGAAATAATATTGAAGTATCGAATAAGCCGATAATCAAGAATTGCTTACATCATTGCTTCTAGTTTTGATTAATCGGCTTTGTGATAAATAGAATAAATCTAAAAACAAACTAAAATTGGCAGGCAGATGAAAGTTGCTTATTATCGAGATTAATTGAGATTAAATATTATTGCATTCGTCGCAATTGATTTAATTACTTAAAATAAATAAATGGAAGGCACGATAACCGCCGAAGAGATTTTAGGCCGAGCTTCTCTTTCATTTTAGTTGTAATTAATATAATATACAATTTATTGAAGTACTATGTATGTATAGAACTGATAATAACCATATTTGTAATTAAGCAATAAGTGTGATTATTTAAGAAGAAAAGACGCAAATTGGAAGAGAAGCTCGATCTAAAATCTCTTCGAATTCGAAATTAAATTGACTAAATCAATTACAAATTTTAAAAGATGTTGTAGCTAAATATTGTTAATCGTAAATCGCTACCTCAACCATTCAACAATAATTAATTCCTGATGTCACGTTGTTTAAATTTTTCCCAAATTATTAAATAAATTATAAAAAAAATTAAAAAATTGCTTCAAATAAATGTTTTCATACATTTAAAAAAAAAAAAGCAATATGGGCAATCCCCAATTATTAAAAATCATACAAACAGACAAAATTGGTTAATTCGTTGTAGTTCTATAAATAGAACGAAAACAGCAACAAAACCAAAGTTTCTTTGAAAACCGCCGTACCAAGCATAGCTTTAACACATAATTGCATACGAAGTATGCAATGTGTAAAAGATTAAAATATGCAAAAAAGAAGGCAATTGGGAAAGACTTCACAACAGGCATGACGTAGCTGAATGCGTTTACAACCATTTCAACTATCGTAGGGGTGCGAGTTCGACTCCCACTCCCGGGAGAAAAGGCTTTGAAGAGATTTACAAGGTATAATCGAAACAGCTGTCGCCTTGTCCGTCCTGATGTCACGTTGTTTAAATTTTTCCCAAATTATTAAATAAATTAATTCCACTTCTCAACTAAACAAAAACTCATGAGCTATTAGCAAAAAAATTATTTACATTTTGAATTGAAATCAAGCAAGAATTTTTGCTTGTCAAGCACTTACTTTCGCATTTTACTTTGCTATATAAAATGAATTCAAGAAATTTGCATATATCGATTTAATACCGCATGGCAGGTAATAAGTTTTTAAACGATGACAAAGTGAGACAGTAATGTGAAAAGGGTAAGATAGGAGGGTGCAGGGTGAAAGAAGGAATGTGGCGAAGCTGACGAGGAAGTAGGCGGCACGCACCTCTTTATCTTTACGCAACAGCACTGATATCAATTTGTCAAACAAGTGAGTTATACTATGTTCAAACAGAAAAATAAATTGAGGAAATTTCGATTTGAATTGAGTGCTGTTCATACAACTCGATATAGCTTACACAATAGTAATTTGATAGCTGGTTGGCTCATCTCTACAACAAGAACATACCTTTGTTCAGACTGTCAAAATAAACACGCACATTATTAGGCGAATGAAATGGAATGAAAACATAAAACTTTGAAATTTTTGTGTGTTGTAAGAAAATGTGTTCAATGTTTTGGTTTCATTTTGAGTTTGCCATCTTCTTTTGAAAATCCCTACTCCAGTGAAATGAAAGACATAAAATCAGCTGATGAGATGAGCCAACCATATAGTTCAGCCATGCGTAACTGACGTTTAAATATACTCAATAAACACACTTTACAATGTTGCATTTGCAGTTTGAAACAATTTATTACGCAATTTTTTTTAAATTGGCAATTTATTATTACAATTTATTATATGACAAATTGCGTAATAAATTGCCCAAATAGTATAAATTGCCAATTTGGTGTGTCTTTGAACCTAGTATTAGTATTCAAGCTGAATTGAGCTGAAACACACACACATCTACACTTACACTTTAAACAAATTTATTTAAAATTGTGTGCACCTTGCGTGTCATAACATAACCTCAATAAGAAGACAAGTGAAGGACAGCTATTTAAACTGCAAAACGTAAAGGACGAACTGAATATCTTTTAATGTTGAGTTGATTGTTGTAAAGTGCACATGGTGCTAGGTGACGTAGGACATATGTATGTATGTGTTAAAGTGTATTTGTGTGTGTGCTGAAGTTAACGTATGACCAGGTTCTTTCTGAACAACATTCTCTTTCGCCCACTAGCTGCTTTTTGTATTCCTTTTTTTTTGCGTATGTTCTTGTATTCACTTGGCTTTGTAATGAAATATGCGTGTCATTAGTGTAATTGCTAGAAAATCTTACACATATACATACATACATATGTGCTTCTCTGTAGGAAAGTCAATTGTAATATATGTACATACAAACCTTATCACCTCAGGCAAGAATTAATATATGAATTTGGAATTTCCCCCCTCTAAATCGAGTCTTAAATTTAGGTACTTTTAGGTAACCGAAAAATCGCGATCACCCTGTTTCTTGCCCACAGCGTATCGACACTTAAAAAAATTCAAGTTTTCATGTTTTCGCTGCAGATCAGTCTCAATTTACCTTGCTCTGCAATTTCCGACGAGGCAGAACTTGAATGATTATCACTGTAAACACTGCCAAGTCATCGCTGCCTTAAAGAAAACAACTATCTACGTTTTAAACCCAGCTTGGATTGTTGTAGGTACAGAAAACAGTCAGCTAAAGTGATATTTTCTGTTTCGATTTTAGTCATTAAGTGTATACGGTATATTTTCCCATCGCTGAGTTCCTATAAAAAAAGACAGCAATATAAAGAGCCAGAAGGATGTTGTATCCATCCTCTAATTACTCTCAAGCCTTTGATAAGTTTTTAGTTCTCAATTCTCCAATTATTCTCCAACTTTTGATAACTGTTTAATTCTCAAGCTGCTATTCAACATCATTCCCCATATAGTCTTCAAACTTTAAAGCATTTTTAGTTCTCAAATAGGTACCCTCATCATTGTCTAATTATTTTCACACCTTTGAGAAATTGTAAGTTCTCAAGTTGATTTCCAACATCATTTTCGGATTGTTCTCCAATATTTGAGAAATTTTTAGTTTTCAAACCAATATTTAACATCATCCTTAAACCTTTGAGAAAATTTTTGTTCCCAAGTTGATTTTCAACATCATTCTCTAGTTATTGTCCAACCTTTGAGACATTTTTAATTCCTAAGGTGCTATTCAACATCATTCCCCATTTAGTCTCCAAACTTAGAAGCATTTTTAGTTCTCAAATTGTTATCCCACATCATTCTACAATTATTCTCACACCTTTGAGAAACTGTAAGTTCTCAAGTTGATTTCCAACATAAATTTCCGATTGATCTCCAATCTTTAAGAAATTTTTAGTTTTCAAACCAATATTTAACATCATCCGTAATTCATTAAGAAAATTTTTGTTCCCAAGTTGATTTCCAACATCATTCTCTAGTTATTGTCCAATCTTTGAGAAATGTTTAATTCTCAGTTTGATTTTATATATTATAATCATAAGAAATTTCTTCATTTTAAACCTCTAAACAATATTGCCAATTTATCTACGGTGTAAAAAGTTCCATTACTGTCTTAGAACAATCTTATCAGCATACTGCTAGCTTTTTCTTTGAGCTTCCTGCGTAGTTTTCTTGACGATACTGACTTAAGTCAATTTGATTTGAACTAATTATGCATTAATACTTAGATAAAAGATTAACATGATAATTTGTTTAGTCTTTAGTTCTATTTCCATTAAATTTGTAACTTAAATTATGCAAAAAAAAAAAAAAAATCAAACATTCGAGAAAATTTTATGAAAATTTCTAACTTTTTATTTAGAGTTTTTTTTTAATTTTTTAGAGTATGCAGTTTTGTAGCTCGCGTTGATTTTAAACTTTTTTTTTTGCTGAAGGCTGTTTCAGATTATGCCCATACAAAGTGCGCATAATTTGATTTGATTTTTTATATGGAGGAAAATCTGAAACAGCCTTCGGAAAAAATTTATTAAAAATAAATACGAATATTCAGAGACTTATAATTTACACTTTATTAGACTAAAATTGATTGGGCTTCAAAACGGCATACTCAAAAAAATTCTGAAAACTCTAAATAAAAAGTTAGAAAATTTCGAAAAACTTTTGCGAATTTCGAATTTTTTCGAAAACGTTTTTAAGTTTGTTTTGCATAGTTTCAGTTACAAAATTTACAGAAGTTTTTTCTTAAATAATCAGAAAAATTCTGAAAACTCTAAATATAGAGTTCGAAATTTTCGGAAAACTTTTTCGAATTTTTTTGAAAACGTTTTTGAGTTTGTTTTGCATAATTTCAATTACAAAATTCTTTCAGTCTTTTCTTAAATAATCAAAAAAAAAAAAACAAAAATTAAATTATGTTTGAACGCAATTTGATAAAAATTACCACTGCTATTTTCGTGTGCGCTGCTGTAAGTTGGCTTGTCGGATTTTCTTTCTAAGGATGCAAATTTAGAATTAATTGATTAATTATACTCAGTTGAGCAGAGCTCACAGAGTATATTAACTTTGATTGGATAACGGTTGGTTGTACAGGTATAAAGGAATCGAGATAGATATAGACTTCCATATATCAAAATCATCAGTATCGAAAAAAAATTTGATTGAGCCATGTCCGTCCGTCCGTCCGTCCGTCCGTCTGTCCGTTAACACGATAACTTGAGTAAATTTTGAGGTATCTTGATGAAATTTGGTATGTAGATTCCCGGGCACTCATCTCAGATCGCTATTTAAAATGAACGATATCGGACTATAACCACGCCCACTTTTTCGATATCGAAAAACCGAAAAAATGCGATAATTCATTGCCAAAGGCGGTTAAAGCGATGAAACTTGGTAGATGGGTTGACGTTATGACGCAGAATAGAAAATTGGTAAGATTTTGGACAATGGGCGTGGCACCGCCCACTTTTACAAGAAGGTAATTTAAAAGTTTTGCAAGCTGTAATTTGGCAGTCGTTGAAGATATCATGATGAAATTTGGCAGGAACGTTACTACTATTACTATATATGTGCTAAATAAAAATTAGCAAAATTGGATGAAGAACACGGCCACTTTTTAAAAATTTTTTTTTTTAAATTCAAATTTTAACAAAAAATTTAATATCTTTACTGTATATAAGTAAATTAAGTCAAAATTCAACTCCAGTAATGATATGATGCAACAAAATACAAAAATAAAAGAAAATTTCAAAATGGGCGTGGCTCCGCCCATTTTCATTTAGTTTGTCTAGAATACTTTTAATGCCATAAGTCGAACAAAAATTTACCAATCCTTCTCAAATTTGGTAGGGGCATAGATTCTATGACGGTAACTGTTCTCTGTGAAAATGGGCGAAATCGGTGGAAGCCACGCCCAGTTTTTATACACAGTCCACCGTCTGTTCTTCCGCTCGGCCGTTAACACAATAACTTGAGCAAAAACCGATATATCTTTACTAAACTTAGCCCACGTACTTATCTGAACTCACTTTATCTTGGTATAAAAAATGGCCGAAATCCGACCATAACCACGCCCACTTTATCGATATCGAAAATTACGAAAAATGAAAAAAATGCCATAATTCTATACCAAATACGAAAAAAGGGATGAAACATGGTAACTGGATTGGTTTATTGACGCAAAATATAACTTTGGAAAAAACTTTGTAAAATGGGTGTGACACCTACCATATTAAGTAGAAGAAAATGAAAAAGTTCTACAAGGCGAAATCAACAGCCCTTGGAATCTTGGTAGGAATACTGTTAGTGGTATTGCATATATAAATAAATTAGCAGTACCCGACAGATGGTTTTCTGGATCACCTGGTCCACATTTTGGTCGATATCGCGAGAACGCCTTCACATATACATCTAAGGGCCACTCGCTTTTAAAGACCTCATTAATACCTTTAATTTGATATCCATATCGTACAAACACATTATAGAGTCACCCCTGGCCCACTCTAATGGCGGTATCTCGAAAAGGCGTCCACCTATAGACCTAATGCACACTCCCTCTTAAAATGCTCAGTAACACCTTTCGTTTGATACCCATATCGTACAAACATTCTAGAGTCACCCCTGGCCCACCCTAATGGCGATATCTCGAAAAGGCGTCCACCTATAGACCTAATGTCCACTCCCTCTTAAAATGCTCAGTAACACCTTTCGTTTGATACCCATATCGTAAAAACATTCTAGAGTCACCCCTGGCCCACCCTAATGGCGATATCTCGAAAAGGCGTCCACCTATAGACCTAATGCCCACTCCCTCTTAAAATGCTCAGTAACACCTTTCGTTTGATACCCATATCGTACAAACATTCTAGAGGCACCCCTGGCCCACCCTAATGGCGATATCTCGAAAAGGCGTCCACCTATAGACCTAACGCCCACTCCCTATTAAAATGCTCAGTAACACCTTTCGTTTGATACCCATATCGTACAAACATTCTAGAGTCACCCTTGGTCCACCTTTATGGCGATATCTCGAAAAGGCGTCCACCTATAGAACTAAGGATTACTCCCTTTTAAAATACTCATTACCACCTTTCATTTGATACCCATATCGTACAAACACATTCTAGAGTCACCCTGGCCCACCCTAATGGCGATATCTCGAAAAGGCGTCCACCTATAGACCTAATGCCCACTCCCTCTTAAAATGCTCAGTAACACCTTTCGTTTGATACCCATATCGTACAAACATTCTAGATTCACCCCTGGCCCACCCTAATGGCGATATCTCGAAGAGGCGTCCACCTATAAACCTAATGCCCACTCCCTCTTAAAATGCTCAGTAACGCCTTTCGTTTGATACCCATATCGTACTAACACATTCTAGAGTCACCCCTGGCCCACCCTAATGACGAAAAGGCGTCCACCTATAGACCTCATGCCCACTCCCTCTTAAAATGCTCAGTAACACCTTTCGTTTGATACCCATATCGTACAAACATTCTAGAGGCACCCCTGGCCCACCCTAATGACGATATATCGAAAAGGCGTCCACCTATAGACCTCATGCCCACTCCCTCTTAAAATGCTCAGTAACACTTTTCGTTTGATACCCATATCGTACAAACATTCTAGAGTCACCCCTGGCCCACCCTAATGGCGATATCTCGAAAAGGCGTCCACCTATAGACCTAATGCCCACTCCCTCTTAAAATGCTCAGTAACACCTTTCGTTTGATACCCATATCGTACAAACATTCTAGATTCACCCCTGTCCCACCCTAATGGCGATATCTCGAAGAGGCGTCCACCTTTAGACCTAATGCCCACTCCCTCTTAAAATGCTCAGTAACACCTTTCGTTTGATACCCATATCGTACAAACATTCTAGATTCACCCCTGGCCCACCCTAATGGCGATATCTCGAAGAGGCGTCCACCTATAGACCTAATGCCCACTCCCTCTTAAAATGCTCAGTAACACCTTTCGTTTGATACCCATATCGTACTAACACATTCTAGAGTCACCCCTGGCCCACCCTAATGACGATATCTCGAAAAGGCGTCCACCGATAGACCTAAAGCCCATTCCCTTTTAAAATACTCATTACCACCTTTCATTTGATACCCATATCGTACAAACACATTCTAGAGTCACCCCTGGTCCACCTTAATGGCGATATCTCGAAAAGGCGTCCACCGATAGACCTAAGGCCCACTCCCTCTTAAAATGCTCAGTAACACCTTTCATTTGATACCCATATCGTACAAACAAATTCTAGAGGCACCCCTGGTCCACCTTAATGGCGATATCTCGAAAAGGCGTCCACCGATAGACCTAAGGCCCACTCCCTCTTAAAATGCTCAGTAACACCTTTCGTTTGATACCCATATCGTACAAACATTCTAGAGTCACCCCTGGCCCACCCTAATGGCGATATCTCGAAAAGGCGTCCACCTATAGACCTAATGCCCACTCCCTCTTAAAATGCTCAGTAACCCCTTTCGTTTGATACCTGTAGGGTTATCTACTTTGTAAAATATACTTTAATTTTGTAAATTATTTTTTATGTTATAATACTTTTAATCTTATTTCAAAATGAAAATTTTCTAGTTAGTTATTTTTAAAATTTTTAAAAAGTGAAAATACTAAATAATACATAGAATAAAATTATTTAAATATATAGTTTAACACTATATATTTATGGCGATCCGGAAGAATCTGGAAGATTCTAATTATATATTCAACTCACCCCTAGTGATAAGACATTTTTTGAAGATCATCATCATGATGATAACCAAAACGGAGATAAAAAACTTTTACCAACAAATTGTCTTACTGTCCAATATTTAAAATTAAAACATGTTGGCAGCGCATTTTATCCTGAAGACGTAAAAGATACCTACAATGGTGAACTTTTAGAAACCAATGATCAATACTCGATCTTTCAATTTCCCGATGAAGATACAAATCGCTACTTGTTGCTCTTTCACAAAAGTCCATTACATCGTTACCAACAAATATAAGTGATCGATTTAGTGAATTTTGTATGTATTAATAAAGCCGGGGATGAGACACATATTAAACTACCACTAGATCTAATAGTATATCAAAATGGAGAATTCTATATGGTTGATGACTTGCTACTAACTTGCTCGGCAAAGCGTTTAGAAAGTTCAGAGTATGCGACACTCCATTATGCTGAAGTGAGATCCACAAGGCGTTCAGATGGTCATTTAAATTCTATAATATCTAAGCGTTTACATATCGGCTCTGAGCTAATAATGATCATTATATTACTTTTAAAGAAAAATTACATAAAAATTTTATGAACAAATTTAAATAGTTCGAAAGAAAACTTTGATCAGTTATAATATTTACACGTCCATATATTAAAAAAATTAAAAATATTTGTGGTGGACAATGTATTTTAAAATTAAATATATATAAAAACAATTATTTTTAAATTAAACGTGGATACTACGGATATCACGATATACTTAAAACCTTTTTCATAGGATCTTCTATTTTGAATTTAAATATTATGAACAAACTACTCAAATGAAACATCAATTATCAAAATTTACAAACAAAGTATTCAATTTATATTTAATACAAATTAATATAATACTTTTAATCTTATTTTCAAAATGAAAATTTTCTAGTTAGTTATTTTTAAAATTTTTAAAAAGTGAAAATACTAAATAATACATAGAATAAAATTATTTAAATATATAGTTTAACACTATATATACCCATATCGTACAAACATTCTAGAGGCACCCCTGGCCCACCCTAATGGCGATATCTCGAAAAGGCGTCCACCTATAGACCTAACGCCCACTCCCTCTTAAAATGCTCAGTAACACCTTTCGTTTGATACCCATATCGTACAAACATTCTAGAGTCACCCTTGGTCCACCTTTATGGCGATATCTCGAAAAGGCGTCCACCTATAGAACTAAGGATTACTCTCTTTTAAAATACTCATTACCACCTTTCATTTGATACCCATATCGTACAAACACATTCTAGAGTCACCCTGGCCCACCCTAATGGCGATATCTCGAAAAGGCGTCCACCTATAGACCTAATGCCCACTCCCTCTTAAAATGCTCAGTAACACCTTTCGTTTGATACCCATATCGTACAAACATTCTAGAGTCACCCTTGGTCCACCTTTATGGCGATATATCGAAAAGGCGTCCACCTATAGAACTAAGGATTACTCCCTTTTAAAATACTCATTACCACCTTTCATTTGATACCCATATCATACAAACACATTCTAGAGTCACCCCTGGCCCACCCTAATGGCGATATCTCGAAAAGGCGTCCACCTATAGACCTAATGCCCACTCCCTCTTAAAATGCTCAGTAACACCTTTCGTTTGATACCCATATCGTACAAACATTCTAGATTCACCCCTGGCCCACCCTAATGGCGATATCTCGAAGAGGCGTCCACCTATAGACCTAATGCCCACTCCCTCTTAAAATGCTCAGTAACACCTTTCGTTTGATACCCATATCGTACTAACACATTCTAGAGTCACCCCTGGCCCACCCTAATGACGATATCTCGAAAAGGCGTCCACCTATATACCTCATGCCCACTCCCTCTTAAAATGCTCAGTAACACCTTTCGTTTGATACCCATATCGTACAAACATTCTAGAGTCACCCTAGGCCCACCTTTATGGCGATATCTCGAAAGGCGTCCACCTATAGAACTAAGGATTACTCCCTTTTAAAATACTCATTACCACCTTTCATTTGATACCCATATCGTACAAACACATTCTAGAGTCACCCCTGGCACACCCTAATGGCGATATCTCGAAAAGGCGTCCACCTATAGACCTAATGCCCACTCCCTCTTAAAATGCTCAGTAACACCTTTCGTTTGAAACCCATATCGTACAAACATTCTAGCACCCCTGGCCCACCCTAATGGCGATATCTCGAAGAGGCGTCCACCTATAGACCTAATGCCCACTCCCTCTTAAAATGCTCAGTAACACCTTTCGTTTGATACCCATATCGTACAAACATTCTAGATTCACCCCTGGCCCACCCTAATGGCGATATCTCGAAGAGGTGTCCACCTATAGACCTAATACCCACTCCCTCTTAAAATGCTCAGTAACACCTTTCGTTTGATACCCATATCGTACTAACACATTCTAGAGTCACCCCTGGCCCACCCTAATGACGATATCTCGAAAAGGCGTCCTATAGACCTAATGCCCACTCCCTCTTAAAATGCTCAGTAACACCTTTCGTTTGATACCCATATCGTACAAACATATTCTAGAGTCACCCCTGGTCCACCTTTATGGCGATTTCTCGAAAAGGCGTTCACCTATAGAACTAAAGCCCATTCCCTTTTAAAATACTCATTACCACCTTTCATTTGATACCCATATCGTACAAACAAATTCTAGAGGCACCCCTGGTCCACCTTTATGGCGATATCCCTAAATGGCGTCCATCCATAGAACTATGGCCTACTCTCTCTTAAAATACTCTTTAATACCTTCCATTTGATACACATGTCATACAACCACATTCCAGGGTTACCCTAGGTTCATTTTCCTACATGGTGATTTTCCTTATTTTGTCTCCATAGCTCTCAACTGAGTATGTAATGTTCGGTTACACCCGAACTTAGCCTTCCTTACTTGTTTTTATATCATTTTCACCATTCGTTTGCATTGCTTTTAATCTTATTCCATCACTTTCTTTTTCATTTCCGTTTCATATTTTTCACTATACATATGTACTTAAAGGCCGAATTAATGGTGACTTATAACCATAAAGCCATAACCAGATAAAACAGCTGATCGAATCTACCTTATGGAAATCAATGTAATCGATTAATGGTGCCATACCATAACGCTAACTCGATTACATTAAGTTCCTTAAGATAGGTTCGATCAGCTGTTTTATATGGTTATGGCTTTATGGTTATAAGTCACCATTAATTCGCCCTTAAGTTCCATATGCATTTTTTATGATTATTGTTCTCGCTATACTTTTATTGTTATTGTTTTTATGGTTGTGGTTCACTTCTACAATTTCTATAATAATACTAATAATGATTACTGTTATTGGCATTATTTATGCATGCAAACGTCATATCTACGCCATATCAATTATCTACCCAGCGAACACGTATGGTTTCCAACTTTGGAGAAAGGATGGTTGAAACATTAACCCTTTCAGCACCGCAAGGCAAGTAGCGTTCTGACACATATAAGGCAAAGTTATGCAGAAAGTTATAGTACCACACTTGTCAAAAAAACGCTTTGAAAACAATTTAAGGTCCTTGTGGAAATATGTTTTGTCCTGCGATAATATCGATGGGTGAGCGCACACTTGTGCCAAGTGCCTATTTCACCAAAACTGAGCTAACTGCACTTTCGGAAACTTCAGCATCATGCCTACCTAGTGTGCATTTTTTGTAAGCGAGTTATCAATAATGACAGCTCAGAAGCCAGTGGAAATATCTGTTAAGTGCGTAAAATTTTAAAATCAGTGCGACAAATGTGTTAAGTGATCTAACAAGTTTATATTTCACATTGAAAATAAATTTAATATGCGGATCTGGCAATGCGATACATGCCTTCGAATATATTTTGGCGTGCTGATTTCGAATCTGCCATTAGAGTTTGTCTATCGAGTCTAGTTTCGGCTCTAACCTCCAAAAAAAAAAACAGAAAATAAGCACTGGTGATTTTATTAAAAACAAATTGGGCTTAAAACGAGATTTTATACAAAATCGTGAGCTGTTAGATCAACTGAAATTGTGGCTGTGTAATATAATGAACTCTTGCAAAAATTTACTGTATTCTCATTGTATAATCAAAGTGTCTTATATCTATACATTTAATGTGACATATGTTGAAAGGTGTATAATATTACTTCGATTCCTGTAACTGTTAAGCATGTTACAACATATTCAGATACTCGCGGGGGACAAACCCGAAATAAGTTTTTTGCAGCAGCCATGCTTTATATAGTTAATTGTAGTCATATTGAAATAATCGATGTTAAGTATATGGAATCTGGGCATTCTTATTTCGAAGCAGATTCCATTCGTCCAACAATTGAGTGGGCAAGAAAAAATAAAAAAGTTTTTAGTACAAGAGAATGGGCCTTATTGATTTCAGGTTCAAGGAGAAACCCTAAACCATGCAATGTTAGGTTAATGCAATATAATGACTTCTACGATTTTAATATGTTGCAGCAAGAAGTGTTTCATAATACAACTTATAATACTCGAAATGAAAAAGTGAAATGGTTAATCGTTCGATTCTAAAAATCAGAACCATCTTAATATATAAAAATCACGTGTCACAATCTTTGGCCGCGATGGACTCCTAAACTACTGAACCGATTTTGAATTTGTTTTGCACCGCGTGTGTAGTTTGATCTAACTTGAAATATAGGATAGGCTATATCTCAGTTTATAGTCGCAATATTATTTTATTGCAAATTTTTTTATTTGTTTATTCGTAATATTAAAATGTTACGTATACGTACCGGCACTCACATTTTCAGAGGTGTAATTGGTTGGTGTTTAATTAAACAACGTGCTTATCAATAAAAAATATTGTAGCGACTGATATCAAGTATAGCACATCACCTGGCCCGCCGAGAGGGTGGGGTGTTTCTGAGGGGGCCCGCGATTTAGAGGTACCATGACATTTTTTTTTAATTCAGAATAGTCTTTAGTTGTTCCATGTGCAATTTTTAAGCCGAATTTCAAAGGAACGAAAATCTGCATTTCGTTTTAATATTATAGTGAAGTGTGAAAAATAAAAATCTATATATATAAAAAGAAAAGCTAAAATGTGTGTTAGTTGGTCGTCGGTCGATTTTGTTCAAACTTTCACACAAGTTGCGTAAACCTCACGCGGTGGTTACTACATAGGTTTGGTTGCGATCGACGTACATGGTCTCGAGATATAGGCCGAAACGTGGAGCCGAGTAGCCCTAGAATGTGTTTATAGAATATGGATAACAAATGAAAGCTGTTGATGAGTGCTTTAGTAGAGGGTAATCTTCATACCCCTGGGTGACTAGGGTCTCGAGATATAGGCCAAAACGTGGGCCAGTGAATGCATAGACAGTGTTTATACAATATGGATATCAAATGAAAGCTGTTGATGAGTACTTTAGTACAGAGTAATATATTATCCAGAGACGGACTGGGACTGGGACTGGGATTAGGACTGTGACTGGGACTGAGACTCGGAGTGGGACTGGGACTGGGACTGGAATAAAATACATACCACCCTCTGGGACAGGCAATAAGGGATGCAGAAGAATGAGAAGGACTTGAGAGAAGAGAAAAGAGAGAAGGAGATTGAGAAAGAGATAGAATGAGACGAAGATGGAGATAGATAAAGCGAAAAAGACGGATGGAGTAATTAAAAGGATTAGGAAAAAGTGAAGAGGGGGAGGGGAGAGTTAGACGGAAAAAACTTATTAAAATGTATGCAGATAGGCCAAATTTAGGGCAGGACAACGTCTGCCGGGTCTTCTAGTTTGTTATAAAATACAAGTATGATTTGTCTCAGGATACCTTTTTCGAAATGAACGTAAATCAAGGCAAAAAGCCAATTATATTATTGAATAAATTTGATTGGCGTGCACTAAATTTAAAAACGGAAAATACAAAAGCCATACCTATGTCAAGTGCAAAAAGAAGATCTATTATTTTTTCTCTCAAAGGGCGTAATTCCGGCGGATTATGCCAGCTTTATAGAAAACTTGCCATCTTCAAATATTCAATTCATCTATGTTTCGAATTACTACCAATAAGCGTGTATTTAAAATTAACTTGACTTTTGTTAATAAAATTTTGTGACTGAGTGTGGGGAAATCAACATCATCTAGCGGTAATTTTTTTCATTCAAGGTTCGAATCGAGCTCAAGGCCAGAACAATAATTTTTTTCTAATGATAATTATTGTTATTTTTTAATTTTTCTAAATTTGAAAAATTGTATTTTGTTTTTGGAATCGTAAGTAAACAATTTTTCAGACAACCTGCCATAGCTGCGCAGATAGATCCATTTCGAAGGGTGCTAAGCCTTCATCATCAGTACGCTTTATATTATATTATATTATATATAGCTCCGATCGAAATGATTTTTACAGGAAATCTTCTATGATATATTATAATATATCACCAAGTTTCACGTTTTTATATTGGAAATTAAGGGAGAAATTGCCAAAAATCTTTCCATCTGAAAGATCGGTTGTATGGGATTTATGCTATATATAGCTCCGATCAAGGTGATTTTTTCAGGATATCTTCTATGATATATTAGAATATATATCACCGAGTTTCACGTTTATACTTTCTAAATTGCGGCAGGAATGACCAAAATCGTCTTATCTGAACGATCGGTTGTATGGGAGGATCCGACAAATGTCTAATATAATACAAAAATATATCCTTGTGCCAAATTTCATTGAGATATCTCAAAATTTGAGGGACTATTTGCGTTCAAACAGACAGACGGACAGACGGACGGACGGACAGACGGACATGGCTATATCAACTCAGTTCGTCGCCCTGATCAATTCGGTATACTTAATGGTGAGTCTATCTTCTATATTTCTCAACGTTACAACATCGGCCCAAGTTAATATACCATTTCATGTTCATGAAAGGTATAAAAAAAACAAATGTCTGTGCGCGGCAGTTTGGCAAAATGAATGCATAAAATGTACATCTTGTGCAAGTCGTACGTTCCCTGAGTGTTGTATATTTGCATTTTTGTTTCATCATTGTATACGTATTTATTCCCGCAACTGTCCTCTCTTTCCAGAAATCAATGAAAATTCATTGACACAGCTGATGTGTGATTTGACTAATTTTTAATGGCAACATTTATGCAACCAAACCAAAAGAGGTTTAAAACTAAAATTTTTTGCTTATTATTTACGAATTCATGAGTTCAACACCGGCTTATAATAATTGAATATTCAATTATTATGTTTTTCTAAGAGAAACAACAAGAAACCATAGGCCGATAAAAAAAAAAAAAAAAAAAAAAAAAAAAAAACAATTGGTAATTTTTTTCTTATCGACCCTTTTTCAGAATCGAGTTTTCCCAATATCTCGATCCTAGCAACACCTATGAGCGAAATTTGGTTTGATATTTTTATTCTTCCAGTAAAGGTTATACATGAATATGATCGGTTCCTAACTACGAGTTTTTCCAATATCTTGACTGCTGCGCTGCCAAAGCAATATTGTTTATTTAATAATTTGGGAAAAATTTAAACAACGTGACATCAGGACGAACAAGGCGAAAGCTGTTTCGATTATACCTTGTAAATCTCTTCAAAGCCTTTTCTCCCGGGAGTGGGAGTCGAACCCGCACTCATACGATAGTTGAAAATGATTACAAACGCATTCAGCTACGTCATGCTTTAGTTGTTGTAAAGTTTTTCCCAATTGCCTTCTTTTGCATATATTCTTCTACAGATCACATACTTCGTATGTAATTATGTGTTGAAGTTATGCATGTTTGTAAGGGGGTTTCAGAGAAACTTGATATTGTTGCTATCTTTCTTCTATTTATAGAACTACAACGAATTAACCAATTTTTGTCTGTTCGTATGAGTTAATCGGGGATTGCCCGTATTGCTTTAAATGTGTGAAAACATTTATTTCAAGCAATTTTTAATTTTATAATTTATTTAATAATTTGGGAAAAATTTAAACAACGTGACGTGTTTTTTCTTTGCGCTGTAGTGTCCACTGGTTTCGTATTATACCCCAAGTTCCACGTCTCTAGCTCAACGGAAACATAGTTAAAAAATTTAAAAGTTTCTGACGAACCAAAAAGCAATTTATTAACATGAGTGTAGTAATACCCTAGCCAAAGCCATCAATACTTTTTTTTAGCATATTTAGATTCAGAATGAATCAATTCATCATTGGGAATCTTAATATCCCACAAAAAAATTAACTTTTACAGTAGAGATATACGCCGCCGCCGCCGCCGCCGCCGATTTTTGTCGTTTTTCGCACGCCGCCGCGGAATGTTACTATATTTTCTACTTGTTTAAGACTGTTTAGGCCATTTATTGTTCATGTCGAAAATTAGTCGAATATGGTCGAAAGTGGTATCAACGGATGCGCATCACTGCCAGTTATAAGAATCTAATTGCGAAGTTTAACTCTTTCTAACCGTTCAAAAGTTATTTAAAAAACAAGGCGCTTTCGCTGTCGGCTTAACACGGACTTTGCACCACCCAATTCACCAAGTTATTAAAACAAAACACTAAAAAAAAAAATTATATAAAAAATTTAAATGCTGATTTTGCACAATTTAAAAAAAAAATTAAGAAGGAACAATGAATTCAAATAAAATGACCCAAGTCGAACATGTTTTCAAATTGTCCTTACGTTGTTAAAAAAACAAAATAAGTGAAATCAGTTATGCAAAATCCTTTAGTAGGTTCTAGGGGAATAAACACTCCTTTGAAACGATTCTTACCTCATACTTAAGTTGAGAATATATGTACGTATGAGAAGGGATTGAAAAATCATTTGGGCTTACATTCAAACATCTCACTCAAATGTAAATTTTGATTTTCACACTTCATCCTTCAACACCCAAGTCTCCCGGTTTGACATTTCCTAAAGTTGGCGGCCCTATCCAAAACTAGTCCCTTGGAGTCAATCACATTGATCATAGCCTATCAACCAAGTTTAAATATCACCTACACGTTACGGCTCCTTTTACAAATGTGAATACGTAGGCACATATATTTACCAGGTGAGGCTTTGTTCTTCGCAAGAATACTCAAAGTGGTGAAGGAAAAGCTTTCCCAAGACAGTCGAACTAATGACCGTGTGTGCTACTACTATAACGTAGTGGACAGTCCAACTAGTCTGAAAACTGAAGCTACGCGGTCATCCATAATGAGCTCTTATATCATAAGGCCGGAAAACAGCAGTTAACATCTTTCAACTTAAAATCGGTCGACTTTCATTCTAAAATATCGTTTTGATTTAACGAAGACTATTGAAATCAATGTTGTAAACACAAACGTCTGCAAACTTTGGCCTACATTTTAAAAATTTTATCCAGGGTCCTTGTAAAATTTTAATTATGTAGATGCGCCGAGGATTATACGATTTTCACCCATTACGCAATGACATCCACTTAGACTGCTTATGATTTCGAGGGCGGCATTTTTGGCCGAATAGTCACTCCCTAATGTTTCAAGGTGTTTCTCTGGTGTAGCTCGGCAGCATAGCGCGACAAAAGCATCCGTTGGAAAGTAGTCGGAGCTACACCTAGAGCTTCTGGAAAGTGACGTCGACGAAGGTATGAGTTCGAAGTCGCAATCCTATAGCTTCTGTGCTGGCTTATGGTGTGAGGTTGTTCAGCAGGCGTGGTAGCGACTGGTGGTCGGGATGGCTACTGTTCGCACATCGGGAATTGTAGCTCTTAAAAACAGCCGAAAAAACTGGAGGCGCCCTCTGCCACGAGTCATGGGTATTAATAGACTATTAATAGCAACCGTAAGTCGCCTTTGTGCGTGACCGCCAAGGAGCCACATATGATTTAAAGAAATTGTGTTCGCGACGATTATTAGGAGTTAACCCCAGGTGAAACTACGCTATACACGAGATATACAGACAAAAGTGTGACCATTTTATGTATCTCTATTTCTTTTCAGCAGACGCAGCAGTACCAATTCCAAAGGCCGGGGTTAGGTTCGAAGCTTCTCTGGAGTAAGTGAATCCCTCCGCAAAGAGCTACTCCTGAACATTTTTGAACGATCTGCGAGATTTTGAGGGAAAAACCCCGGATCTTTCCGAAATGGCCAAAATGTTGATTTCCTTAAATACATGCAAACAAACCCACCCTTTCCTTTTTTACATACAAACAAACCCACCCTTTCCTAAATATTATTTTTTTTAAATAGAAACATCAAGCTTTTTAAAGTAAGAACACCGGCGTACGCCGGCGCGCCTTCCACGCCCCCGCCGCCGGTACATAATACAGCCTACGCGGCCGCCGCCGATAAAAGACAAAATATGCTCTCCTGAAAACCTTGAAACTTGTCACTTATCACAAATGTGCGCTCACCCATCGATATGTTCGACTGGTTTTCTTACAAGCTATTGGGACTCATAAGCCCTAATTGCACAATAGTAATTGTCAAAAAAAGAACTGTAAAAATGTATAGGCTCATTGAACTTACTTAAAACAGCTGTCCGTACAACTAAAATACTCATAAGAACTAATTGGACGCCTGCTTATTCAAATAAGGTGTCAATTGCAATTTTTGCAACTTCTTAAATTTCTGTGGGGATGCATAATTGCCATGGTGGTGAAAGGGTTAAGTTACTAATATAATTTCTTTGATCCTTCTCGCTCAAGGAACATTGTTCGATGACGCTATGTTTATACAACTTTTTTGCTAACGCTTCGTATTTGACGAAGTCCTCTAGTTGTCTTTTCGTCCTCTAACTGATAACGTCACTTCAATGTGCGTTGGGTAGGATGAGTTTCAAATGCGCGACGTCAGCGATAGAAATCAATAGAAATAACAACTGGAATGCATAAATAAGGAATAATAAGCACAACCAACTACAATGAACTAAAATTATAAATACTTATCAGCGGGTTAGGGGGTTAGAATATAACCGCGGTAGGTATGCCTGTCGTAAGAGGCGACTAAAATACCAGATTAAAGGGGTTGTGTAGCGCAACCTTTTCAGGTTGCCAGCGCAATATATAGCTTCTCCAAACCTAATTTTCAACCTCACCTATCCGCGGCGAATCCTGTTTCACCAACAGACGAGGCTCTGGCGACCCCAAGCTCCTCATGGAACTTGGGGGTGGGAGGGATGGATGGCCTGAAGGTTTAATGTGGCCACATAAATCGTTCCCGAGATGGAGCTGTGTTACCGGAGCGTACCGGATCTGTATCCGGCAAAGGACCATCACATCGATAACACTCCCCAAAGCCTTCGGGGAGTAACCTTATCGCTACAACAACAACAGCGTAATTTAGTTGAAAGTTTCGCATTCCGTAAGATCAATATTTTGAATTGTAAAATATTCATTGTAACAAAAATATGATGAAGCATGTGGTTTTTTATACTCAGTTGAGCAGAGCTCACAGAGTATATTAAGTTTGATTGGATAACGGTTGGTTGTACAGGTATAAAGGAATCGAGATAGCCATGTCCGTCCGTCCGTCCGTTAACACGATAACTTGAGTAAATTTTGAGGTATCTTGATGAAATTTGGTACGTAGGTTCCTGAGCACTCATCTCATATTGCTATTTAAAATGAACGATATCGGACTATAACCACGCCCACTTTTTCGATATCGAAAATTTCGAAAAACCGAAAAAGTGCGATAATTCATTACCAAAGACAGATAAAGCGATGGTGGGTTGAGCTTATGACGCAGAATAGAAAATTAGTAAAATTTTGGACAATGGGCGGGGCACCGCCCACTTTTAAAAGAAGGTAATTTAAAACTTTTGCAAGCTGTAATTTGGCAGTCGTTGAAGATATCATGATGAAATTTGGCAGGAACGTTACTCCTATTACTATATGTACGCTTAATAAAAATTAACAAAATCGGAGAAGGACCACGCCCACTTAAAAAAAAAAAATTTATAAGTAAAATTTTAACAAAAAATTTAATATCTTTACAGTATATAAGTAAATTATGTCAATATTCAACTCCAGTAATGATATGGTGCAACAAAATACAAAAATAAAAGAAAATTTCAAAATGGGCGTGGGTCCGCCCTTTTTCATTTAATTTGTCTAGGATACTTTTAATTCCATAAGTCGAACAAAGATTTACCAATCCTTTTGAAATTTTGTAGGGGCATAGATTTTATGACGTTAACTGTTTTCTGTGAAAATGGTCGAAATCGGTTGAAGCTACGCCCAGATTTTATACACAGTCGACCGTCTGTCCTTCCGCTCGGCCGTTAACACGATAACTTGAGCAAAAATCGATATATCTTTACTGAACTTAGTTCACGTACTTATCTGAACTCACTTTATCTTGGTATATAAAATGAATGAATTCCGTCTATGACCACGCCCACTTTTTCGATATCGAAAATTACGAAAAATGAAAAAAATGCCATAATTCTATACCAAATACGAAAAAAGGGGTGAAACATGGTAATTGGATTGGTTTATTGACGCGAAATATAACTTTAGAAAAAAGTTTGTAAAATGGTTGTGACACCTACCATATCAAGTAGAAGAAAATGAAAAAGTTCTGCAGTGCGAAATAAAAAACCCTTGAAATCTTGGCAGGTATTACATATATAAATAAATTAGCGTATCCAAAAGATGATGTTCTGGGTCACCCTGGTCCACATTTTGGTCGATATCTGGAAAACGCCTTCACATATACAACTACCACCACTCCCTTTTAAAACTCTCATTAATACCTTTAGTTTGATACCAATATCGTACAAACACATTCTAGAGTCACCCCTGGTCCACCTTTATGGCGATATCTCGAAAAGGCGACCACCTATACAACTACCACCACTCCCTTTTAAAATACTCATTAACACCTTTCTTTTGATACCCATATTGTACAAACAAATTCTAGGGTCACCCCTGGTCCACCTTTATTGCGGTATCTCGAAAAGGAATCCACCTATAGAACTACGGCCCACTCCCTCCTAAAATACTCTTTAATACCTTTCATTTGATACACATGTCATACAAACACATTCCATGGATTCCCTCGGTTCATTTTCCTACATGGTTATTTTCCCTTATGTTGTCACCATAGCTCTCAACTGAGTATGTAATGTTCGGTTACACCCGAACTTAACCTTCTTTACTTGTTAAATCATGCGATTGTTTATTTTTTAGTTAAAATTTCTTAGTCACATTTCACTATTTTTTGGTAAACAATTTGTGCTGCTTTTTGTTTCCTTTACATCAAAATATATCACCGCGCCACCTAGCGGAACTTTTTCCACCGATCAGTTTCTCCCTTTGTCTAAGATATGTTCTTATAAATGTTTTTAAAAATAAGCAAGCTCTAGGCCAAATATTTCTATATTCTTAATAAAACACAATACGTGAATTTTTAATATACAATTATATTATTTAATTTGTCGATATTTCGACTTCAGTCTGAAGTCATCATCAGGAATTGTTGAATGCATATTACAAATATTTGGCCTAGAGCTCGTTTATATTTAAAAAGTTATAATCCAAAGGCCGTAAACAACAAAAATAGTTCTTATAAATGTTCAAAACCAACCAATCATATTAATTTTCTAGATACTTGAGTTGCAGTGTTGTCTAGCGGAAACTAGCACAGTACTCTACCCTACCAGGGAGGAAGTGAAAGCCGATAATAATTCTGGATTGCTTCTGATTCACAAGCATATACTCCACGTATCACAGCCTTATTGCCGCTAATCTGATTCAAACGCGATTAATGCCATTATAGATGTTGCGTGAAAGCCCCCGTTTATTTTAACCATTGCCAATCCCTAACAACAGTTTCGTGCCTTCTGGTCATGGCAGATGTGTCTAATGCGAATTTTATCAAAGCGACAAAGCTTGACCACAAAATCATACAGTTAATATACCATCCTTGATGAGTCACCAGCGCTTTCCAATGCCCCCTATTGTAGTAAAAGGCAACCGTGGTCTTCCTAGTCCTGCCCCTGCAATAAGCGCGCTGTTAAGAATACGCCCAAGGTACTTAACCCTGTCAGACAGCATCAGCACTCACAAAATTGAGGGCCAAGGAGGGCGCCTAGCACAAAATCTTTGCTTTGACCATTGGTCGGTGATGACTTTACCACATTCCAATACTTGACGGGTCAGCCAATCTCCGTTAGTTGACCTAAATGTAACAAAGAGCTGCGAGGAGTACCGAAAGATATGTGAAGTTGCTATTAGGCCGACTATGGCCGCGAGTGAACCAGATTCCTGCGAAACTAGGGCATTCGTTTATAAATCAAGGGTTTCCTTAGGGCTCATCGCCCGATTTACAACCACATCTCTCGAGTACTCAACATCTAGCAGAATACCTCCCCTATATAATCCTGAGTCTCGCGATCTTATTACACACCCCCACGTTTCGCAGAAGCCTAAGCAGGAGATATGCTTTGTTCTTCTAATCTCAAAATACCTAACCGAACCTTATACAGCCCACAGCCCGAGGATAGTTTACACCTCTTGGACTTGTTGAAGAGCCAGCGGCTTGAAGGTTTGTTGTCCTATTGTCACTAACAGTCCTGGTCAACCATAGGGCAGGAGTAAGTGAGAAAACTATTACGGCGTTCGCAGCAGGTGCTCCTGTCAAAAGTTGGGTCGTATACGATTCTTAAAAAGAATTTCTTTGGACGTGACTCCTCAAGGGGTTGCCAGCGCAATTTGTAGCCTCTCAAACCATATTGTCAACCCTACCTACCCGTGGCGCATCCTGTTTTTTAAGCAGTCAATACTCTGACAACCCTAAGTACCTCATGTGCGGGATGGCCCAGAAGGTTTAATGCGGTTATATTAAATTGTTCCCATGATGGTCGAGCTAGCACTTTAATGGCGTTTGTTACGTTAACGTGCCGAATCTGTATCGGGTAAAAAACCATCAAAATCGATAACACTGCCCAAAACCTTCGGGGAGGCAACATGGTCAGGCAGGGAGTGCTAGGGTTCTAAAGAAAAGAGTCGGGGCCCGTATTACGTGTTACGTTCAGTGACTGAAAACCATTTTCACTGAAGCAATTACTATGCAACTTTCTAAAAATTATAATAAGTTATAGGTCTAACGAGCACTGCTTGTCGCTAGATCGCATATGCCATTAATCTGATCCACAATTTCAAAGCTATTGTGATTTAAAAAATGAGTTTCGATCACGGTCTGACGCGGTCGTCACTGAGTAAACTAGCCTGAATTTTGCGCTTGGAGGCATCTTATTTAGTATTGATCAATGATTTTCATTTATTTCGAAATGGCATTGCGGTTATGACTAATCACAAATCGCATTAATCAAATTTGTTAATATTAATTATAAAGAAATAAATAACATACTTTTATCGATTATCGATTGTGATTAATAAAACGATAGTTAAATCAATGATTGATGCCGTAAATTATTAGAGCGAGTCATGTGGGCTTCTCAACACAAATATTGCCACTAAAGCAGCTGCTCATTCAATTTGATTGCACTCTTACACTCTCAATTGGGAATTATACAATAACATAATAACTAATGAGTTAATCATTCAATACAGAGAACACACACACACACATATACGAGAGTACACTTTGATTTTGAAGTGACGTCAAGATTTCAATATGCAATTGGTCGTTGATTTCATATTGAATATTCAACCAACAATCCAAAATCACTACCAACAACTGAGTACTTATGATATACTTAATATGAATGTATAAATTTCCATATACGAGTATTTGTATTTATTAGCATATATGTACATAGATAAGTACAGCTATCAAAGAAAAAGCAATGAACACTCTTTCTCGATACCGTTAGATATGACTAAAAAAATAAAAAAAACATGGGTTTATTTTACCATCGAGGGTGGCTAAATAGGCCAGGCTCGCGAGTGAGTGAGTGAAATGTGAGTTCAGATTGCCGTTAGCTATTTTGTGGCTGTAGGGTTGCTTATTTTTGGAGCATGTATGTATTTACTAAGCAAACAAACATATCGACGTTTACAATGTTTCGTCAAGCAATAAATGAAAATGAGCGAGTGCTGTTTTTTATTGCATCGATATAAAATTTATGTTGGTGAATTGGAAAATATGAAAGCTGCTGAGTGGCAACACCTTCACCCTCCCGACTGCCATGACGAAAGTTAAGTGGTTCTTTGGTCTAATAAAAGTTTGGTGGTAAAAATAGAACAAGAAATTTAATGCATGTACGGAACGAATTCTTTACCTGCTCCATGCTTGAAAAGCTCCACTGGTAATCTGTCATTTCTATTGGAGTCTTCTTGCATTTGGGTTAAAATATTTGTGTTTCTATAGCGTCATAGTCGCGTGGTGAAATATAAATAGTTTAGGGACAAGAATTTTCAATTGATCTCTGATATTTTTAATCGCTGCAATTTCTGCCATCACGCGGTCCTACTCGGGCGCCTTGAGCCAACAAACATAAATAAATAAATGCAAGTCGCTATAAATACCCGAGAGACATTAGGCCGAAATTCTCCTTCAATTTGCGTCGTGCTCCTTCGAATTTTTCCTACAAGTTGGCGGGACGGAACCTACATGTTTTACGCCGACTTTAAACGACATCTGCAAGGCAGATGAGTTTTCACTGAGAAGCTCAAGGCATAAATACACTGGGGGTGTTTGGCAAATCACTGACGAGGGGCGAACCCGCTTAGAAAGACTTCTTTCTAAATTTCTGGTATTGCTTTGCCCGGGAATCGAAACCAGGGTCTTCAGTTTGGTAGGAGGAGCATGCTACCACCACACAACGAAGTTAATCTAGGTTAGAGGAGTATTTAGGGACAATAATTTTTATTCGATCCCCGATAATTTTAAATCGCAACGTTTTATGTCGTTACGTGACCCTACTCGGGCGCCTCTCCTGAACTGACACTAAAGTTAGATATAGGTTAGAGGAAGATTATGAAGGTATAGGAAGACTATAGATACATTTTATACACTGAAGGAACCAGCCTAGGGTTCTCAAACAAAACGAGACCTTATTCTGAAAACAGGAAAATTTTACTTCACCAGTTGAACTATAATGCTCTGATGTTGTTTAGTGGTCAAAAAGTTGGGGCATCTATTGAGTTATAGTCGTAAGTATAAGATAATAGCACGCCTACCGGAGGAATTTACTTATTGCCTTGACGAGCTGGGGTTGGTTCATATGTGCTAGCTGTTTCTGGATGTATGTTCGACCCACTCGCCTTTGGTTCGACGTTGTTTTCGCACAGTTATCTTCATGGACGTATGCCTGCTCGGTAGCCTCCTCTTGACTGTGTATGCATGCCAGTGTTAATTAGCATATGCCGTTTGAAATTATGGAAAAGCAGCATATACTGGGTGTATGTTCGACCCACTCGCCTTGGGTTTATTGGTATTCACACGTTCATCTGCATAAACGCATCCCTGCTTGGTCGCCTCTTTTTAAAGGCATCCAGTTAATTTCACACATGTTTTGCTGAATATGCGGCAGCCGTGGTGTAGAGGTAGTGGCTGACCTAAGTAACAGAAGTTCCCCGACTTAGTTGAGGGGACAGTTAACGTGCAACTTTTGAAGAAAATTTTTCTAAAACCAAGTCGTTCCACGGCAGTGAAAAGCTTCTCAGCAAGAATATCAACGTTTATGGAATTTTGGTTATTCGATGTGAAGTGAAAAAGCAGCTCATCGCAAATCGGAGAGAAGTTCGATCTTGTCGTCATCGGGTGTCTCGCCAAATTATTATTAATGCAAGCAAAAAGAAACAAGCCAAAGGACGAACCCTAGCGGTAGGTATGCCTGTAGCAAAAAGCGAGTGATCTCCAAAGGTTTGAAAAAAAAAATCTGCTTGCCTTCCTAATGACCCAAATGCCAGTGGCTACAGCCAAATCTGAATCGATGGTATCTTGGTGCATATATCAGTAGATCACTGATACCACAAAGGAATCTTCACTTCAGGAGTCCGAAAGTTCCATGTGTACACAATTCATTAAAATTTTGGAGAAGGAAATCGCTTCAAACCCGCTCATATTGTGCCATGGCGCAACGATACAAGGTGGCAGCATGGGACAACTGATTTTAAGCTTTTTTTTTATTTGATTTGATGCATTAACTTTCGGCGTAGTACGATTTTGACATTTGTCCATCGAATTTACAAAAACAAAATACATGAAATGTTTATATATGTTTGTTGGTATGTCACCATGCTGCCACCTTGTATCGTTCCGCTATGCATTGTGCCGCGTCTGAATATCATTTCAACAGTTATGTGCCAGCTACTGGACGTCGCAGGCGGCGTCTCGCACTTACATACCCATAAGCATATTTTTGGTTTAATACCGATGTACTATATAAGTAAATTTGTATAAAAATATGTATTTATGCCAGGCCAATATAGCTGAGCGTGACTGAAATGCGAAATTTCTCATTAGTTTCGGTCACACTCTACCTCTACTTTATGTACGGGCGTCTGAGAATGCTTTCATTGCCCTCAGAGCTTCTCCTGAGTTATAAAAAAAAACAAAAACGCACGTGTGAGTGGCTTGCTAACCGTCATGTTGTTGAACTGAGCCCAACCCCTCCGCGTCGTTTCGCCTTCATAGCATTTTTTTCTTTAGTATCTAGGCTTTTGCTTTATTCACTATGCTAGTTTCCTTATTCCACACTACTAACAATAACAATACGTACAAATCCACTGCGTTAAAATTCAATCCAACATAAACCAATCCAATTATTTTGCATTACTTTGTATTTATTTAAATTTTTTGTTTATTTACGATTTCATTTATTTATTTTTTCTTTTTGTATTAAGTCTTGAATACAAAAAAAAGTGTGACAAAAATGCTTTACTCACTTGTTTTCCCATTTCGTTTCGCTATCGTTCATTATTTGCTTATTGTGGCAAATGAACTTGCCTTGAGTTTCTTACTTTTTAAGAGTACGCAATTTCGGTGCTCTATTAGTATTTATCTACATTCTTGTGCCGAAAAAGTGGGTTTGAGTAAATGAGTTTGATGAATTCTTCGCGAAAGCCCAACACGTTTTGTAAAAGCTCATAAGCTCCTGTGAAAGCTCAAAAAGTTCCTATGAAAGCTCAAAAACTCCTGTGAGAGCTCAAAAGCTTCTATGAAATCCCAAAAAAGTATCCGTGAAATCTTTAAAGTTTCTATGAAAGCTCAAAAGATTCTATGAAAGCTTAAAATATATTGTCTAGCTACGCTAAAAAAAGTGTTTTCGATAATATCAGACTTCTTACAACATAAATTCATTACGAAAGCTCAAACGATTTTGTGAAAGCTCCTGTGTTAGCTCAAACGCTTCTTTAAAATCTCTGTAAAAGCCCGAAAGCTTCCGCGAAAATCCCAAAGCTTCTATGAAAGCTTTAAACGTTGCCAAAAAGTCTTGTTCGAGAACTTATAATCCACGAAACAAATTTAAGGCTCCAGTGATCCGAGTTTAGGCTGACAATAAAGTCAGACCAGGAATTATATTGCACACATTTTCCGTCAACCCTTGACAACTTTAGTTGGGAGACAAACTGGTTTTGGCATTGTGCCGTCTTAGTGTTCTTTATCGCTTGGAACGTTCGACAGCAAAGAATATGTGGTAGTAGCTTAAGGAGCTCCTTTCGCAGCATTGATCTGTACGTCTACTACTTTTTCGCCGTTATAAGATATGTGTGTGTACATTACTAATGTATCTACATTCAAGAGGACGCGTTGGTGGAGTATTTTTGTGCGTCTATACCATCTTAGCCAGGTAAAGGTATGTCAGCAATGTCACTTCTAGCTTTAACACCCTCCATGAAATATGAGGCAGCGTAGCATTTTCTGTTGGTCTGCCTTTCGGAATGAAAACTATACTTTTTTCCATGTGGTCCTAATACAATTGTGTGTAGGCATCTGCGGAATTTGAATCGATTTTTTACCTGATCTTACCAATGGAGGAACGTTCATCTTCCTCTGTTTCCATGTCTAGCCAGAGTTGCCGGTGGGGTTAAATTCAGTGAACTTTGGTTATGTCTGCGTAAAGCTCATCATTTAATCGTCTGCGGCACTCGCCGTCGCCAACACCCAGAGGTTCACAAACCTCTTTACGGAATTTTCTCTTATATATACTGCCCGAGCCGTCTTATCCGAATACCATCTACCCCTGGTGACTTGTATGAAGAGAAGATACTACTTACTTCGTGGCCACAATCGACTCACAATTTTCTCGAAGGGGTTTTTATTTTCGAAATGTGCATGAATTTTTTCTGCTCGCTCCCGGAGGTTTCATATTCACTTCTTGGTTATTAAGCGCTTAAAGCTCATAGAGACTTCACCTTAGGTCACTTTGGTTTTTTTGTCACTTCTCAAAACTTTAAAATCGACTTTGTAGGGTAAATCGAAACTTCTATAGCGGCTACTGTTTTCTAGTTTGAATGTGTCTTGTTTCTGCAGAAGAGAGCACCAGATTTTCGTCACCAGAATCAAGCCAGTTTAGTTGATAAGCGCAATACAAAGCTTTCGCAAATGTCAACCTCACCTGCGGCGGGGGAAATCCTGTTACCAATATAAATGGGTCATACACATATTTAGCAAGCTAGGCTCCTCATAAAACTAGGTGTGGGGGCGGGATGACTTAGATGGTTTAAAGTGGTCATATCAATCGTTCCGGAGATGGTCTGGCTGGTACCTCAATGGTGCTTGTTTTCGTAACGTACCCGATCTATATCCGGCAAAGGACCATCAATATCGTAAACACTTCCCAGAACCTTCGGGAAACAAAACAACAACAACATCTCTCGACTCCTTTCACACCACTGTGTTAAAAATAGTAAGCCTATCAAGGATGCAAGCTATCAAATTATATTCGCTCTGCTCTTTTGCCTTTGGAAGGTATTGCGAATCAGCGTAGTGGTCCATCAAGATAACTGCATTCTCGATTCTCAAACTTTGGATTAACTTACCACCACATTCTTCGAATAATTTTCTTCAGAAACTCGGTGTCCATTTAAATACCCTGCCGCAGCGGTATATCCCTCCAAATAGTACAGGCGTTTCCGCTACAATTGCAAAGAAGTAGAGTCTACAAATAACAGTAAATCGCAGCGACAACTTCGAAAAAGTCACTGTGACTGAGTGTATGTGAGACCACCCGCATCTGATGGCAATCAGTCTTACCAATACTCACAATAACAGACCCAATTTTTGCTCTCGTCACAAGAACATTTCACTGCGACATTATAAACCACAAACTGATATATGTGGTATGGCTTAGCCATCTACTGTAATTTAGTGGCAGTGCTAACTAGAGACTCATTAGATTTTTTGCTGTGACTAGAGCTGCGATTAAAATCCAATTGCTTTCCTATCATTGTTCAGTCACAGTTAGGAATAAACATCGCTGTATCTGAGAAATCACAGTCACAAGTAGGGAATTTCCTCGGCAATCACTGTGACTGAGAAATCACAGTGACGCGCCACACTGTTTCTCGAAAATCGCGGCATGTGCCAAATGATGAAAAAAGTAGAAAAGAAATAAAAATTTAATTCAAAAACGTCACTTACATATATCCTCAACATTACCACCTGCTGCCACATATTATTTTCTGTAAAATTTAATTCAATAAAAAGTTAAAAATAAATTCAAAAAATTTTATACCAACTTTTAATTGCCTTATATTTCACATATGTAATAGCTCTTTGCAATTTTTAAATTATTTATTGATTTCATAGCCTCACAGTAAATAGGAATTTGTATTGCATAAGTAAGAAATTTAGTAAAATGCAATAAAAATATAACTATAAATTAAGATATCGAAAAATAAACAAAAAAATACGTAATTCGATTTGTAAACACATACCAAGACTTGCGCTATTATTTTGTTAATTTTTTGTATTATTTTGTTTTTTTTTAGCTTCAATTCCCTCTATTGATTTCTTTATATAAAAATTCCTTTGCTCTTCCCGATGCATGGTTTCGTTTATATTATTTTCTTATACTTTGCTGTAGCTATACCAAGAAAACACAAACACTCGAATGGAGTAATTGAAGAAAAAAAATCACAAAATTTCAAATTGCGGGCTATGTTTCGTAGCCACGTTTTTGTTTTTATGTTTCTTCCGCCTCTCTCTCTCACATTATCCATAACATCTATCTGGTACGTGCGCTGTGCTATATGATTTTTTACATGCGCTTTCATTACCGGTAATTTTGTTGTTTTGTAATTTACGTGCTGCACATGACTTTAAAGAAGTACCGTTATTTCGTAAAAAGTTCGTTCATTTTTTGGGTTTTTTTTTAATTGTTTTTCTGTGCTTCAATTCCGGTTTGCGTTGAAGTTAGAGTGCAACGCCGAGGTTGAAAGTAATTTTTGTTAATAATCCAGCTTAACCACAAGTGTGTTCTTTTGGCCGTCTGAAATTGAACAAGGTTGCCCTAATGATAACTTTTCGTGGTCACTTCATAGTTAGTTAGTCTGTTAGTGTGCAACGCTGAGGCTGAGTAAAATTTTTGTTAGTAGCACTCCTTACCACGTTAAGTGTGTTCTTTTGGCGGTCTGAAATTTACCAAGGTTGGCCTAATGATAACTTTTCGTGTTCCCTTTGTAGGCAGTTAGTGTGCTGGTGCGCAACGCTGAGCCTAAAAAAATGTTTCTTAATACTCAACTACCACGTTAAGTGTGTTCTTTTGGCCGTCTGAAATTTACCAAGGTTGGCCTAATCATAACTTTTCGTGTTCCCTTCGTAATTAGTTAGTGTGCAACGCAGAGACTAAAGTAATTATCGTTAATACCTAACTTCATAACGTTAGGTGTGTTCTCTTTCTCTTGGCCGTCTGAAATTGACCAAGGTTGCCCTAATGATAACTTTTCGTGGTCACTTCATAGTTAGTTTGTCTGTTAGTGTGCAACGCTGAGGCTGAGTAAAATTTCTGTTAGTAGCACTCCTTACCACGTTAAGTGTGCTCTTTTGGCCGTTTGAAATTGGCCAAGGCTATCCTAATGAAAATTGTTGTGTTATTTTTTAGTACCCCACTTAGTTAGTGTGTTAGTTCGCATCGTTGAGGCCAAAAAAATTGTTTGTTAATACCCAAATTTACCACGTTAAGTGTGTTCCTTTGGCCGTCTGAAATTGACCAGGGGTAGGGAGAACTACGAAGAGAACACAAAAAGTTATCATTCGTTTTTGTGACTAGCCCGACCAACTTTACTTCGTCAACTTAATTTGGTCGTCTGAAATTGCCCCAGACAGGTCAAATGGTAGTCTTTGTGCTCTTCTCGTAGTCCTTTCTAGTCCTCACTACCCTAGGATATAATTAGAAAGCTTTTTAGAGCACAAAGAATTCATTCTTGGATATCGAATAACTGGATCCATGAAAAGGCCATTTTTGATTCGGGAGCGGAAGTCTGAATACATTACCAAAACCCTACTCAACAGAACTGTGTTTTCGGTGTGCGCTGGCATCACAATTCAGAGACGAGTATGCAGATACAAGTGGAAGGGGGATGTTCTGTCGTCTCCACTCTGAGCTGTGGTATTCAAATAATTTTAAATAACACAACTATACCCGAGTATCTTCCCAATCTTCAAGCATATTTAAAAATAAGTATGCGGATCTAAGGACGGGTATCTATTCCAAGTATATTCCTTCCATGTAAAATCCTCACACTTAACTCCACTTATGACTCACTTTCCGCCAACCTCGTTCATCATCCAAACTACTCAAGATTTTCTTTCCCAATCAAGCAACAATTGGAAATTCAAATGCAGTGCGAGGATTGAAATCCAAATTAAGATGCCAGCGAAAGACACGATGACATTTCGAAAAAAAGTTTTGTGTGATTAAAAAAGCCATTGAATAAATATATGAATAATAAGCAGTGCCACACTTTTTGGCACATCAAAAGAAATGAAATAGGCATATTGATAAGGGGTGTTAAATCAATGTAAAGAAAACGGAAAATGTAAGAAACGCAAGCGAGAGCAGGGCAAGCAGCAAATGGAAAACGCAAATCCAGCATTGTTAAAAACACAAAAGCTCCAATGGCCTAATTCGTCATGAAATAATCGAAAAGTAACAATGAAAAAAAAAACTAAAAAAAAATGCATGGAAAAACGCGCGAAATATTAAGAATTCATACGAAGTGCTAGATAAATATGCGCGCTTAAGGGAAAGCAGGGCAAAGAAACACTAAGTGGCTGTGGGGAGAAAGTGGGTGGAGGCCAAAGGCAAACTGTGACAATAAAGAATTGAGATAAGCAGGCGACAATGTGCAAATTGGGAAAGTATTGAAAAAAATTCAATCCTTGAAAGAAAGTCTTTCGAAGACAGCGATGGCTAAGCAGGGGACGCGTGCCAAAAAGTTAAATAGTATTTGTGGCACGATTACTTGATTGCTGTGTGTGGGAGTGGTAAGCAAGCAATGGTACGTGCTAAAGGCGAATAATAACAATGAAATGGTAATAACTGAAAAGTGGCAATTTTCGAAAAGCCTCTAACATGCGCCTTCACTCTGTTCAGCGCAACGTTGCCACAATATTTGCATGCATACTCTGTTGCATAATTATAAGTGCGCTTACATTCGAGTGCCTTCATTATTTATATAATATTTTTTACCGATTCGGAAAAGGATATAGATTTTAAATCTGCGTACGGGCACTGTAGAGAGAGAGAGAGATGCCTAGTTAGAAGAAAGAACAATGCAGCCGAAGGGTGTAAGTCCGATGTCTTTCAGATACTGTCTGATAGGAAATATGCGCATAAATTCTCGGCAGAAGAAGTCGGCAATAAGTTTTCGAAACGAAAAAAAAATTGTTCCTATATCGTAAACGGTAACCTCGAAAAATGTAAACTTAAATGGACAAAATAAAAGAAAATAATAAATAAATAAAAAGTTTTAATAATAAAATCAGGAAAAGGGAAAAGAGCTAGGAAAAAAAATTAAAATAAAAGAGAAAAGAAAAAAAAAATAAAATGAATAAAAAACTAAAAAAAAAATTTAAATTAAATGAGTAAAAAAATTTATTAAAAAAATACAAAAAAAGAATCAAAAAAACAAAAAATGCAATAGTAAAAAAATTTTTATGAACAAAACTAGAAATAAAAGAAAGGATTTATAAAAAAATAAAAAAATGATTTAGATAAAAACAAAACAATTAAAAATAATTTGTAAATTAAAAACAAATTTGAATAAGAATAAGAAAATTAAAAACATAATTTTTAATGAAATTATAATAATTATTTAAATAATAATTTTAAAGATAAAAATGAGAAATATACATAAAATAAAATGAAATTCAACTTTAAAATTAAATGAAATTAAAAAATTTAAATGAAAAAAAGTAAAAAAACAACAAAATAGAAAAAAAGAAGTGAAAAAAATAAAAAAATGTTGGAAAATTAAACTTATAAAAATTGTCAATGAAAGGAAAGAAAAAAAAGAATGATAATTTCAAAAATAAAAGTGAGAAAAAAATATCTAAATTAAAAGTAAAAGGATTAAAAAAATAAAATAAAATATAAATAAACTTTAAATAAAAAAACCACAAAAAAATAAAAAAAATAAATAAAAAAAATTTAAGATAAAAAAAGAATAATTTATTTACATAAATGAAAATGAAAGAAAAAATATTTAAATGAAAAAAAATATATATATATGTATGTATTTAAATAAAAATTAAATGAAGAAAATTTCAAAAATAAAGTAAGATAGAAACGATCATGGGGCTAGAATTGGTGTCCAAATTTGCGTTACTTATCGCGAATCGGAACGACTTACAGAACTTACGAACATGGAGGTAAAGCGCTAAGTGATGATTATAGTTTATAGTAAAAAAACATTAAATAATAAGAAATAAAAACCATAAAAATATGGAGAAAGAAGAAAAGAATATGAATGAAAAGAGAAAAATTGTATGCAAAAAAAAAATGTGCAAACAACTTAAATTTAAAAACAAATAAAAGCAAAAAAAATTTATGAAACAAATATATTACAATCACAAGAAAAAAAATCATTTCAGTAGCAACCATAGAAAAGAAATGAATTCAAAACAAACAAAAAATTGGAGTAAAAGAAATGATAAATAAAAATTTTAAATAAATTTTAAATAAATTTTTTTTTATAAAAATAAAAACTATAAAAAATAAAATATGTGCAGATAAAAAAAATCCAGTGGGGCTAGAATCTTAGTACATACATATATGCGATTTTAATTGATTAAAACTTTAACCTGGAACTAGACCAGTAAAAAATATGTAACAAGTAATAAAAAAAATGTTTAATAAAAAAAAATATTAAAAAAAAAAAAAAAAAAGAAAATACTAATATACGTAAAAAAACAAAAAAAAAAAGAAGTAAAAAAAAAAAACAAAAAAATGGAAGAAAAGAAATTAAATTTTTTTTTTAATTCGATAAAAAGATTATAAAAATATAGTATATGTAGAAAAGTTCCAGTGTAGCTAGGAATTACATATGTGTGATTTGAATTGGTCAAATAAACTTGAACGAATTTATTTAAAAAAAAAAAAAAAAAATATTAAGAATTCATGAGCTTAACACCAGCTTATAATAATTGAATATTCAATTATTAATCAATGGCTGATCAATCACAGCCTGAGTAATAATTGTTTCCTAAAAAAATAAACTTCACATAAAATAATTGTTCAATTCTCGCTAACCTTCCTTTCGAGTTTTTTTGTAAATTAAATTCTTTTAATCAAGATTTGGTAAATCCTTAAATTTATCATCACACTTAATCGAAAATGATATATCTACTATGTATGTTTATTTAAATAAGGTTTCGGATTAGTCGGCGTGTACCAGTAATTGATTAGTCACACATTCATAGTGAAAACATCTCACAAGTGTGACTATAAATATGCAATGCAGTGTTAATACAAAGTTAATGAACAGAAAATAAATATGCAATTGGCGTAAATAATGAATATGAATAATGAAAAACTAACAGCCATAAATTGATAGCAGCAACCAAATAAGTATTAATTTTTTTCTACATTTTTTAATGCTATTATTTTGCTTTCAATTCATTTTCCTTTAGATTTCGTATTAATGAAAAGAAAAAACAAACAAAAAACAATTTTGATTTCGTATTAATCCTAAAAAAAGTAAAATGCCGACTATTCTCAATCATCACAAATGATTGACAGTGAGGGCCAAATATGGGCTAAAATTATGAAGTTGAGCCAACAAAAGCCAATTCAGTTATAAATGGAAGGGTGAAAGGGAAAGTAGAAAAAGAGTGTAAGCAAGGACAAATGAGATATTGAAAAATACCACACGTCAGCAACACATGTTTAATTTTTTAGAAAATAATTTATATTTAGAAAAAAAACTTACGCTGACGTAGTTTAGTTTTGAATTTATTAGTGGTACGAGAAAGTTTTCTATTTAGGAAATTTTTTTCAGAAAAAAACTCAGAAAACGAAATTTGCATGAAAATACAAAAAAAAAAAAAAACAAGTAAGGAAGGTTAAGTTCGGGTGTAACCGAACATTACATACTCAGTTGAGAGCTATGGTGACAACATAAGGGAAAATAACCATGTAGGAAAATGAACCGAGGGAAACCATGGAATGTGTTTGTATGACATGTGTATCAAATGAAAGGTATTAAAGAGTATTTTAGGAGGGAGTGGGCCGTAGTTCTATAGGTGGATTCCTTTTCGAGATACCGCAATAAAGGTGGACCAGGGGTGACACTAGAATTTGTTTGTACAATATGGGTATCAAAAGAAAGGTGTTAATGAGTATTTTAAAGGGAGTGATCCTTAGTTCCATAGGTGGACGCCGTTTCGAGATATCGCCAGAAAGGTGGACCAGGGGTGATCCTAGAATTTGTTTGTACAATATGGGCATCAAACGAATGGTGTTAATGAGTATTTTAAAAGGGAGTGGGCCTTAGTTCTATTGGTGGATGCCGTTTCGAAATATCGCCATAAAGGTGGACCAGGGGTGACTCTAGAATGTGTTTGTACGATATGGGTATAAAATTAAAGGTATTAATGAGGGTTTTAAAAGTGAGTGGTGGTTGTTGTATATGTGGTCGCCTTTTCGAGATATCGCCATAAAGGTGGACCAGGGGTGACTCTAGAATGCGTTTGTACGATATGGGTATCAAATGAAGAGTGTTAATGAGTATTTTAAAAGGGAGTAATCCTTAGTTCCATAGGCGGACGCCGTTTCGAGATATCGCCATAAAGGTGGGCCAGGGGTGACTCTAGAATTCGTTTGTGCAATATGGGTATCAAACGAAAGGAGTTAATGAGTATTTTAAAAGGGAGTGGGCCTTAGTTCTATAGGTGGACGCCTTTTCGAGGTATCGCAATGAAGGTGGACCGGGGGTGACTCTAGACTTTGTTTGTACGATATGGGTATCAAATGAAAGGTGTTAATGAGTATTTTAAAAGGGCGTGGGGCTTAGTCCTATAGGTGGACGCCTTTTCGAGATATCGCCATAAACGTGGACCAGGGGTGACTCTAGAATGAGTTTGTACGATATGGGTATCAAATTAAAGGTATTAATGAGAGTTTTAAAAGGGAGTGGTGGTAGTTGTATATGTGAAGGCGTTTTCCAGATATCGACCAAAATGTGGACCAGGGTGACCCAGAACATCATCTGTTGGATACCGCTAACTTACTTTATATGTAATACCTGCAAAGATTTTAAGGGTTTTTTATTTCACCCTGCAGAACATTTTCATTTTCTTCTATTAATATGGTAGGTGTTACAACCATTTTACAAAGTGTTTTCTAAAGTTATATTTCGCGTCAATAAAACAATCCAATTACCTTACCATGTTTCATCCCTTTTTTCGTATTTGGTATAGAATTATGGAATTTTTTTCATTTTTCGTAATTTTCGATATCGAAAAAGTGTGCGTGGTCATAGTCGGATTTCGGCCATATTTCATACCAAGATAAAGTGAGTTCAGATAAGTATGTGAACTGAGTAACTAGTAAAGATATATCGATTTTTGCTCAAGTTATCGTGTTAACGGCCGAGCGGAAGGACAGACGGTCGACTGTGTATAAAATCTGGGCGTAGCTTCAACCGATTTCACCCTTTTTTCACAAAAAAAAGGTATCGTCCTAAAATCTATGCCCCTACCAAATTTCAAAAGGAATGGTTAATTTTTGTTCGACTTAAGGCGTTAAAAGTATCCTAGACAAATTAAATGAAAAAGGGCGGAGCTACGCCCATTTTGAAATTTTCTTTAATTTTTTTTGTATTTTGTTGCACCATATCATTACTGGAGTTGAATGTTGACATAATTTACTTATATACTGTAAAGATTCCCTCACTAGGGTAGGCACCTTGTCGTTGGTGTGAGGGCTTAGCCGAACTCCATAGCGCCCGACTATGAGGCGGAGCTGTTTAGGACTGACATCTACGCCGTTTCGCCTCATAGGAGGGCGGCGGGATGTCGGTGACCAAGAACTGCCAACCCCTAATCCAGGGTGTTATGCGGACCGTGCCTATTGGACGATTTGCAGCCAGGGGATAAATTCGGCTGTATTCGAACGGAGCCTTCCCGATACCGGGCCATCTCGGGAAGTATTTATGGCCTTACCGCAGTAAGGGGCGCTGCTGTGGCGGACGGTTCTTTCCCCGTATATAATACTGGACCGCTGAGCCCGCCTTGTCGGGCAGGTGGTCGTACGACCAAGATGAACAACTCATTACCTGAACGTAATAAGGAGGATGTAAAGAGGAGGACTGAGTCGCAATCCAGGGACGACAAATACGAATTAAGCGATGCGTCGGACTCGGGGAGCGAGAGTAGTGCTGATTCAATGAACTCTGTGTTGGAGAAGCACACAAATGAAAACGGAGTAGAAGAGTGGAGAAGGGTACGGAGCAGAGGAAGTAAAAGAGCTCTCTCGCAGTACCGTGCAGCACTAAGAATTGTACAACGCTTGGGAGCAGTGGTCGACCCAACAGAAGTGGAGATCGAGCGCTTGGAATGGGCCCATGAAGCGGTAGAAGTAGGTCGAAGGCAGTTCAAAAGGTTTGCTGCGAGAAACCCTCGGTTCTGCAACCGGTACGAGGAGGAAGAAGCGTCGAATGGCAGAATGAAGAGGCAACGTTCGGCAGAAGGCGACAAGCCTGCTTTCAAGAGGCAGAAAGGACCCAGTCCTGGAGCCGCGAGGCAGGACAGTCGCATAGACAAGACAAGTAGGCCCAAAGCTGTAAGACAGATGGGTTCCAATAGCGAGGTAGCAACTACCTCGAAAGCTGCCAGTCAGAGGGAAGTTCCAACTACGGAAGTAGGAGATAAGCCAAAGGGAGATAACGCTAAGACTCCGGCTTTCTCGGAGGCGCTAAAGGGAGTTAACGCGAAGACTCCGGTGTTCTCGGAGGTTCCAAAGGGAGATAACACTAAGACTCCTGCTTTTCCCGAGAAGATGAGTGATGTGGCAAAGCAGTCACTGACTGTGGCGCTGGTTGATCGTAGCAGTCCGTTCGGACAAATGACTACTGAAAGGTGGAGATCTGTGGAAAGGGAGCTTATTAGCTTAATGCTTAAGATGATGCGGGAACAACCAAGTAAGCCCCTTCCAACCTTTGATTCGGGGGGATGGTATAATGGTGTGAAGATGATAGCGTGCGACAACATCGCGAGCTTGCGGTGGCTGGAGGAAGTCGTTCCAAACCTCCAAAGGCAAGGCACGAACGCGCGGTTTGAGGTGGTGGATAAAGCGCAAATCCCCACGGTACCAAAAGTTAAGGTATGGATACCATGCGTGATGAAGTCGGAGGATACACTGCGACTTCTGCAGAATCAGAATCCGAACATACCGACACAGGATTGGAAGGTACTTACTGTATCTCGGCCTACCGAGGATGGTCAGTTCTACATCTTCCAAATAAACAAGCAGGCGGAGGATATTTTGTACACGCAGCTTGGCAAACTGTCCTTTGGCACTGGCAAAATTTACATGCGACTCAGGAAAAGAAGTCCCGAGGATAAAAATCCTAACACGCTGGAAGTGGGCGAAGTCGAAAAGGACCTCAGAAGCCTAAGGGAAAAAAAGACAGGTGGAGGTCCCCGACGTCACCACGAACGTGCTAGAAGAGGACCAAACGCTAAATGGTGCTGTGACTCGCACAGAGGAACACACGGCACAACATTCACGAGGGGCTGAAGGGCGCCTCGAATACTCTAAACCAAAAGGGCAAGAGGAGGACGACGACGTCAAGACGAAGGTGCTGGAAGGGGACAAACAGCCCAATGGTGCTGCGAGTCCTACAGATAAACCTCCAACACAGTAAAGTGGCGTCGAGCGAACTCCTCCTAACCCTTGAGGAGGGTTCGTTTGACGTGGCGCTGATCCAGGAGCCGTGGCTCTCATCGGGAGGAAAGGTTTCTGGACTTAGCGCGCGCGGGTTTGGGGTTTACTACGCACAAACGGAAGGACGGGTGCGAGCTGTAGTAATGGTAAGGAAACAGCTGCATTCATATATGCTGCCTAATTACACCACCGAGGATCTCGTAGCGGTGGCCGTTGAGCAAAAGAATAAGCAGGCATTTATCCTGGCGTCCTGCTACATGGCCCATGCTGCGGAGGTTCCACCGATGGAGTGCAAAAGGCTAGTACAGGAGGAAGGGCGCAAAGGGCGGTTGGTCATAGGCGCAGATGCAAATGCGCACCACAATGCGTGGGGAGGAGCAGATACGAACGAGAGAGGCGAATCTCTATTTTGTTACATCCTGCCAACCAATTTGCAGATAGCCAACAGGGGAAATGTTCCTACATACATTGGTTCTCGATACACATTTCCCATCGGGAGACGGTTTAGAAGAACCAGCAGACATCACTCACACTTCGATCACGGAGCTAGTGGTGCCGGGCTTGGTCACCGATACCAAGATCGAGTGGGCAGTGAAGACGTTTTCTAAGTTTAAATCGCCGGGCCCAGATGGTATATTCCCGGTCATGCTACAAGTCTCAAGTAGGGCGGTCGTGGAATGGCTTCAAATAATATTCGATGGGTGCATAAGACTGAATCATGTACCGCACTCTTGGAGAACTGCTCGTGTAGCTTTTCTACCAAAGGCGGGGAAGATCGGTCACGTGTATCCCAAAGACTATAGACCCATTAGCTTAACATCATTTCTGCTCAAAACCTTTGAGAGGCTGATAGATGTGTACATAAAGTCCAACGTGGATGAAAAGCTGCTCTCCACAACACAGCATGCGTACACCAAAGGCAAGTCGGTAGACACCGCATTGCATAGGGTGGTAATAAGCATAGAGAAATCCCTGGAATATAAGGAGTATGCTCTAGGAGTCTTCTTGGACATTGCCGGGGCTTTCAATAATGTTGAAAAATGGGCGATTATGGATGGTCTTAATTACATTAAAGTACATCCTGCCTTAATCAGATGGATCGGCTGCATGTTAAATTGCAGGAAGATTACATCACAATGGGGATTGTACGAGGCCACGAAATCAGTGGACAGGGGCACGCCGCAGGGAGGGGTGCTATCACCTCTGCTGTGGGCACTGGTCATCAACCAACTGCTCAGGCAATTCGATGAGGGACCCGTAAAACTTACGGCTTATGCAGATGACGTTGCAATTGTCATAAGTGGAAAATGCCTTCCAACGATTAGTTCTTTGATGGATCGGGCGCTTCGGGATATTCATACCTGGGCATCTAATGTCGGGCTGAAAGTCAATGCGGAGAAGACGGATATGGTCTTGTTTACAAAGAGGTACAAGGTCCCAAATTGGACCAGGCCTAAGTTAGGAGCGGTGACCTTACAGGAGAAACCTTGCACAAAATATCTTGGAATCATCCTAGACAGTAAGCTGTCATGGAAGCTTAACGTGGAGGAGAGGGTCAAGAAGGCCTCAACGGCACTCTATGCATGTAAAAGAATGCTGGGGTGTACGTGGGGCCTATCGCCCTCTCTTTCTCATTGGGTTTTTACAGCGATTGTAAGCCCTATTCTATACTATGGAGTTCTTGTTTGGTGGAAAGCCACACAAAAAACAACATACCTCAAAAAATTAGAGGGGGTATGCAGACTATCGATGCTTTGCATTACGGGAGCCCTGAAAACAACCCCGACGGCTGCACTGTATGCCATTCTGCACATTCCACCTGTAGACCTGGTAGCAAAGAACAAAGCGTTAACGACCGCAACCAGGCTCGATGCTTCGGGGCAGCTTGAGCGCCGACCATATGGCCATAGTAGTATAGCGTCCTCAGTCACAAGACGAACAGACTACATGATTCCCTACCTGCACTTTGAGGGAGATCTTAAGGCCACAATAGAGGTGGACGGTTGGCGCAAGGGTGCGCAAATGGCGGACGAGGCGATACATGTGTACACCGATGGTTCCAAAATAGTGGAAGGAGTAGGGTCTGCGGTATACTGCGCTGATCCGGAATTAAGCAGATCCTACAGGCTGCCGGATTACTGTAGCGTTTTCCAAGCGGAAATATTAGCCGTAACCAAAGCAGTAGAAACCCTGGAAGAGAATAGCTTAAGCTGCAACCGTGTTAACTTTTATATTGACAGTCAAGCAGCAATTAAGGCAATAATCTCGCATAGCACAGCATCTAAATGCGTGTTAGAGTGTAAGCAGTCTCTGGAGAGAATCGGGACAGGGAGAAGCATACATCTATATTGGGTCCCAGGGCATATGGGAATAGATGGGAATGAAAAAGCGGACGAATTAGCTAAAAAGGGCGCATCCCTTGAAGCTTGCTCCGTAGACGTCCCAATTAGATTGGGCGAGATTAAGCGAAGGCGAGAGGTGCACATGATCGACCAAGCAGAAAAGGCGTGGGTTCAAGCGCGGGGCTGTAAAGTGTCGAAGATTATGTGTAGGTCTTACAACCTTAGACTAACACAGTTGCTTCTATCATTAAAAAGAGAGGACTGTAGACTCATGACGGGTATTCTGACTGGACACTGCCTTCTGGCGTCACATGCCTTTAAATTAGGCTTGGGCAGTGATAGCAGGTGTAGGAAGTGCGGGTTGGAGGAGGAAACGATCGAGCACGTTCTGTGCTCGTGCCCTGCACTTGCCAGGCTAAGACTCCAGCTATTAGGAGTGATACAGCTGTCAGATCTAGAAGCAGCAAGTGGCTTAAGTCCTAGGAAGCTTCTAGTATTTGCCAAGAGGACGGAGTTATTTTATAACATAGGTCCTGGTTTTTGATAGGGTTTTTCAGTTTGGTCGTTAAAACAAACTTCTGGTAACACTACGGACTCAATCAGTCTATGTGAGGTCCTCATGGACCGGCCAGTTCAACCTACCTACTGTAAAGATTTTTTGTTAAAATTTTAATTTAAAAAAATTTTTTTTTTAAAAGTGGGCGTGGTCCTTCTCCGATTTTGCTAATTTTTATTAAGCGTACATATAGTAATAGGAGTAACGTTCCTGCCAAATTTCATCATGATATCTTCAACGACTGCCAAATTACAGCATGGAAAAATTTTAAATTCCTTTTAAAAGTGGGCGGTGCCACGCCCATTGTCCAAAACTTTACTAATTTTCTATTCTGCGTCATAAGTTCAACTCATCTACCAAGTTTCGTCGCTTTATCTGTCTTTTGTAATGAATTATCGCACTTTTTCGGTTTTTCGAAATTTTCGATATCGAAAAAGTGGGCGTGGTTATAGTCCGATATCGTTCATTTGAAATAGCGATCTGAGATGAGTGCTCAGGAACCTACATACCAAATTTCATCAAGATACCTCAAAATTGACTCAAGTTATCGTGTTAACGGACGGACGGACGGACGGACGGACGGACATGGCTCAATCAAATTTTTTTTCGATCCTGATTATTTTGATATATGGAAGTCTATATCTATCTCGATTCCTTTATATATGTACAACCAACCGTTATCCAATCAAACTTAATATACTCTGTGAGCTCTGCTCAACTGAGTATAAAAAAAAAACAAAGAAATCAAAATAAAAGTCCGGCACTACAGTGGCTGATTTCGAAAGCATTTAAGAAATAAACAAATCGCGCGAAAAGCAAACATAAAATAAACAAATAGTTTTATTGTTATGAAAAAAAATTCTACGTAAAATAGAAATTTACGAAAACTTGTTTAACAATTTTTGTTGTTATATCGGCCTATTGATTTGTAAGATCGTTCATTTTTTAAACGGTTTTTTCTTTCTTCTATTCTAATTTAAACATTTTTTTCAATTAATAAAAAATGTATCATAATATTAATAATGATAAAATAATTATTGTTAGGCCTTGAGCTTGATTCGAACCCACGAAAACTTGGTTAAATTGTGCTTGAATTGGATATCACTTCTCCTATCTATCAATTCTCCCTTGGAGCTTCAAATTGGCTTCAGTTTTGTTGAAGCGGGTACGAGGGGCCTGAATTACTAGGAAAAAAATCTCAAATGCGGTTGAGTAGCAATGAATGAAATTCATGCTGCATTAATAATTTTTTAATGTATACACCATAGATTCATCAAACAATCAAAATAAAAAGTTCAAATTCATATATAGATTAAATTTTGTAAACTTGAAAAATTTGTGATGTTCATAAAACAATATTTTAGATTCATGACTTAAAGAAATTCATAAAATTAGTAGACTACGTAAATGGATGAATGGAAACGTTCATAAATTTCTGAATTCATAGAATAAAAATTCGTCCGTTCAAATATATAAATATTCGCAGAGTTCTGATTACATATGCTCATAATGTTATGAATTCATCATTTAATTAATTTAATGAACTCATCATTACACTAATTTCATTTTACTTATTTTTCATATGCCGAAAAGCTATGAATACATAAAAAAAAATCCTCTCTTTATAAATTCACACATAAAAATCCAATTTACATAAATTCATAATTTTATATTAATGAATATCGTTATCGTCATAATTTCATTAATTTGTCAAGTTCATCGTTTCATTAATTTGATTGCCCTAATTTTTATTTTCATCGCGAAAGCTATGAATGAAAATGACAGTGTAAATTTTTAGAAAATTTTATTCTTGCTAGGATGGTTTTTATTACCGCTGTGTAGAGCCCCATTATACGCTTTGGCCTTAGGCCCAAGTTCCTGCTGACTATTCCCTTGCACGGGTAGTATACAATATATACCTTTTCTACCCTTCTATCAATATTGACTTTCCAGTTTAGCTTGTTGTCTATTTCGCCGCCAAGGTACTTTACTCTCGTTGAGAGGGAGAGTTCAGTGCCATTTAGTGAGGGCATTCGAAATAGTATTAGTTCTGTCTAGCTAGGTATGATTTTGAGGTCGTTCCCTGCAGCCGAGGTGTGTGCATCCTGTAGGACTTCGCTTATGGTTCACCGAAAAGACCATGCAACTGCGATTGCTACGTTGTCTGCATATACCACTACCTACACTCCATTCCTAAAGTAATAACTCGTTCAGTGCTACAACCCAAAGTAGGGAGTGGAGAACCCCACCCTGACGTGTTTCTCTTCCCACGTTTATGGACGTTGTCACCGACTCCATGTCTGCTCGAATAATTATGCTTTCCAGTATTTGTTGCGCCCATCCGCAAATATGGTTACAAACTCCGGCCCTTTCGAGAGATTTGACAATTGAGCTAATTTAAATGTTGTTGAAAGCTTCCTCTATATCTAAGAAGGCAGCAATGGTATTCTGTTTGCAGTGGAGTGATCGCTCTACAGGACCAATTAGCTAATGAAGTGCAGTTTCAGTTGACCTACCCTTCATGCAAGCACGCTGCGTCTTAGAAAGGCTGATATTATTAAACAAATGCAGCTAGAGTACTATTGGGTCAGCTTTGAAACACCACCGGGGTGACGCCATCGAGGCCAGGCGATTAAAATGGGAAGAAACTGTTGTCTCAGAATCTTATGTTTTCCTTGTCAGTTATCATAACCAGTAAACCCTCTGAGGGCAGATAGCTCATGCAGAGAGGTTCTTTTACTGTTTTGTGATCGCATCCTGGGAATTGTGTATTTCTAAAGGTATTCAAAGAGTCCCCTGCCGAGTTCGTCAAAACTCCGTCCTCTACTCTGTTGCTGTGTTGATCTTTGGCTAGATTTTTACTCAGCCTCTAATACTCTCGAGCGTTTTATATTCTTTTCTTCAATAACTCATTAACAATACATTATTGAAATGTTCTATAACATGTCCGAATGTCTGACCCCTCACTTTTCATTGCTCCATATGTGAATTTGATATATTTCAGAAAAGTAAATGACATATGTACATATGTAAGTGTACAATAAATATGTAGTATCCCTGCAAAAAATCGTGGGATAAATCCCTAAAGAGAGCGATCTCCGATTGTAGGGGTATAAAGAGGACCAGTTCTACACTATCCGTTCAGGCATAAGCAGGTACAATTAGCCTCTCCACAGGACATGCGCAAACAAAAGGGACCACTCCAAGCCATATAAAGAGATCAGAACTGGCTATAATCGCATACTCCTTGGCGACTCATCCTAGACTAGTCGCATTTTTTGCAGATGTAGATAAATGTGTAAAGACATATATTTCTTAATGCATTACGAAGTTCGTGAAGCCACATGTGTATGAATATACACATGTGTACACAAAAATAGCAGCAACAATAATTTTTACAAATTTTCGGGTATTTCTTTCTTCTATTTATTTTTAAGAAAAATTTTATCGCATTTCCTTACGAAAACTATGTAACTCAATTTACATAACGTTAAAAAAAAAAAAAAATAAAATAAAAACAAACAAATTTTCAAAAGCTTAAACATTTTTTCGTGGAATTTTCAGAATTCACCTGTTCATGCATGATATGCAAAAAAAGTTTTATTAAAAATAAACAAATTACACGCAAACATATTCGCAGCACCTGAAAAAACGGGTACTGGTGCATAAGCGTAACACATATTTATTCTTTGACTTAAAGAGTTACATACATACAACTAGCTGCACTTGCTTAAAGCTTATACTAGGTTTTAAAAAACTAAAAAATTTAGATGTTTAGCGTTTTGCTATGAGTTAAAAATTTCAAATATTCAATTTCTTTAAAGTTTTAGAGATTACTGTAAGTTTTTGCGTTTAACTACTTAGCTCTTATTTTGTTTTAAATGAAAACAATTAAAATTTAATAACGTTTATTTCCCAAACAACGTAATTTTCTTTGTTTGTTACTATTTTTTTCAACGCCACTGTACATACGTTGACTTTGCAAGCCCTTTTGTTCTAACAGTACGTTTGTTGTGTGTTTGTGTGGGCGTGCACCTGAACGTTGGCCATGGCGTTGAGTTGATGAATGGTTTTGTAGCTAAATATATAAAAACAATCGTTGAAAAACGTGTCGAACATGTGATTTTTTGTTGCGTGAGAATAAAAAATTGTATTTTAAATTATGAACTTATGAAAATGTGCATTTGTGAAGAAATTTTGAACACAAAAATTTGAATGCTAATGCATTTTAGAATTTAAGAACTTTTTCCGTGCTTAGGATTTCGTGGATTTATGAGTTTGTTAATTTTTGATTTTATGAATTTTGCTTTAATAAGTTCACGGATTAATGATTTTTGTTGGTTTACGAATCTATGAATTAATTAGTTAAGAAATGTACGATTCCATAACATGAAATTCTAATTTATGAACTAACTACTACGTATTAATTCTGAATTAAACCACGCCCTTTTTAATTTATAATTCAAATTTACGCAAAAATAATGCTATTTTTTTAATTTCTCTTTTCTTTTTTACAGGTAAGCCACAACAAATTGTCCATATGAATACATTTTTGCATGTAATATAGGATTATTTCTACTAACTATATAGAGGTAGATTTGAATTAATGCAAAAATAACAAAAATAACTAAAATAATATTTATAAAATAATATTTTAAAATATTTAACTATAACTATTAAACAATCGTGGTGTGATGGCAGCGTGCTCCGCCTGCCACACCGTATGCCCTGGGTTCCCACCCCGGGCAAAGCAACATCAAAATTTTAGAAATATGGTTTTTCACTTGGAAGAAAATTTTCTAAGCGTGGTCCGCCACCCAGCAGTGTTTGGCAAGCGCTCTGAGTGTATTTCTGCCATGAAAAGCTCTCAGTGAAAACTCATCTGCCTTGCAGATGCCGTTCGGGGTCGGCATAAAACATGTTGGTCCCGACCGCCCAATTTGTAGGGAAAATCAAGAGGAGCACGACGCAAGTTGGAAGAGAAGCTCGGCCTTAGATCTTTTCGGAGGTTATCGCGACTTACATTTATTTTTTTTATTTTTTATTAAACAAGAGAAAGGAAAGTATATTTATGTGTAGAAGGTAAACAAATTTTCTTACAAGAAAGTAACGACAAAATTAAGCAACCAATAAAATTATTCAAGTTACAAAAAAAATTTAAAAGCAATTAAGCAAATAATAAAAAAATTAAAGAAATCAAAAAAAAAAAAAAAAAAAATAAAAAAAAAAAGTTAAAAGATTAAAAAAAATTACGAAAAACCAAAGAGACCAAAAAGATTCAAAAAATAAAATAATGAAAAAAAAATTTCGAAAAATAGCAAAAGATCAAAAAAAAAAAAGAAAAAAATTATTATTGTAAAACAAGAGAATAAAATAATATATATGTATATATTAATGCAAATAAAGGAAACAAGAAATTGTCTACCAAGCAAATAATGGAAACAAATTAAACAATTAAAATAATGATGAAAAATTAAAAAAATTTAAACATAACAAAAAAATAAAAATTTAAACATAAAAAATAAAAGATTCAGAAAAAAGTTATAAAAACAAAAAATATATAAAAATACTAACAAAAAAATTTGTTTAAAACAAAATATGTTTAAGCCAAATAAAAGATTACATCAGGAATATAAAAATATTTAAAATATTTTAAAAAATGAACAAAATAAAAAAAGTAAAAAACAAAAGAAATAAAAAGTCTTAAAATACATATATATTTAAAACAAAAACATAAATATGCAATAGAAAAATTTTTAATGGAATAGTTTAAAAAAGTGAAAAATAACTACTAAAACGCAAAAATAAAATAAGTTAGAAATATTAGTTTTTCGTAAGGATTGAAAAAACTTAAAAGCCTAAAAATTCATAAAAATAAAATTAAAAAAATACAAAATAATCAAATATTAAACACAAAAACGAAAATATGGAGTTTTGTCCGTCCGTAATAATGAACAAGAACAAAAACAAAAATTTAAATTATTTAACTATTTACACAAAAAAATAATAAAATTACAGAAATTATGTAGTGATAATATGCAAAAGTATAGGGACGTCCAAAAAATAAGTACTAAAATTATAAGAGTATTTTAAAAAATAAAAATATAAAATAAGACAAAAAGCAAAAACATAGAATAACTTGAAAACATTGGAAAATTAACAAGCAAAAAGATAAAAATCTTTTAAAATTGAAAAAAGTGGAAAAAAGAGGAACAAAGAAATTAAATTAGGAAATGATTAAAATTTTAACACAAAAACGAAAATAAATATGAAAACTGCTACTCTAGCGGATTTTTTTCTTAACGTAAAAATTAACAACAAAAAAAAAAAACAAATAAATAATACAAAAAACATATATAAAAATACAGAAATTATAAAACGACAGTATTCAAAAAAATAAGGAATAATGACATACGAAAAATAAATATTAAATAATTATTTATTTTATTAAGGCTTAAAACAAAAAAACAATAAATAATAAATAAAAAATAAATAAATAAATCAAATACTATTCCAAAAACAAAATACAATTTTTCAAATTTAGAAAAATTAAAAAAATAATAATTATCATTAGAAAAAAATTATTGTTCTGGCCTTGAGCTCGAATCGAACCTTGAATCAATAAATCAAAAAAATAAAAAATTAAGATATTACCATTTGTCCGGAATAAACATTTTTTTCATCCAGAATTATGTAAAAAAGAGCAAAAAACCCGAATATTTTTGTGCAGTGGTCCGTTCATTAAAAAAAATGTAGAATTCTTTTTCGTGTTTTTTTGCTGTTTTTTTTTTTTCAATTTTCATCATTCTTACTTAATTGGCGCTTAACCGTCTAAACGGTTATGGCCGTCCAACAAGGCGCGCCAGTCGCCCTTTGCTCCGCCAACCGGCGCCAATTGGTCACACCAAGGGAGTTTAAATCGTTTTCCACCTGGTCCTTCCAACGGAGTGGGGGCCGCCCTCTACCTCTGCTTCCATAGGCGGGTTCCGATAGAAACACTTTCTTGGCCGGAGCATCATCATTCTGGATAACAAAATTTCCGTCACAGCCACTTCCTAACTTTTATAATTTCTATATCGTGGACAACCCAAAAATTAAAATGATAAAATAAAAAAAAAAAAGAAACAAAAAGATAAAAATTTAAATGTAAGACATAAAAATTTGTATATATTATGAAAAAAAAGCATAAACAAATAAGAATACAAAGAAAAATTGAATAAATAGATATGGAGAATATATAACGACAATATTCAAAATATTAGGGAAATACAAAAAAAAAAAAAAAAAAAAACAAAAAAACAGAAATTAAATAGTAATTTATATAAGAATTAAAGAAAAAGGACCGAAATAATAATTAATATGATTACCTAGCATAGCATAGCATGACATATATTATAACAAGTAAATCATAACAGCATTGCATGGCTATTTGCCAGAAAACGAAGGAATAACATGACATGAAATGACACAATATGACCTATGCTATGAGCATGCCATAGCTAATGTAGCAAAAGGTGACAAGATCGCATAGGATTAGAAGCATAACATGAAATACTTTGTGAAGCATAACAAAACATAACTTCACATAAAATAACGTAACATAATGTGACATAAAATAACACAAGAAAGTTAAAATGGCACTAAAAACTTAAAAAACCGATACTAAGAATATATGTCAAACTTAATTAAACAATTTTTTTGTTTAAATTTTTTCTCTTTGCTCTAACTAAATAAATAATTTAAAAAAATAACACTAGAACAGGCTTAAGCTCTTATGTATAATTATTACGCATATATGTATGTATAATTTTTTTTTTGTATCAACATACAAACAGATTTGTTTTTTCATATGTTTGTTGGCATATATTTTTAATCCGATTGAGCTGTCTGTCGATCCACCTGCAAATTCATCATTTATGTTATAATTTTCTTTTCATGTTCATACGCTTACATAGAGCGATTTATACACAAACACAAAGTTTATACGTTCTTACTCTATTAATTGCCAACACATTTTATCTTTAACACATTTCGGCCCAAATCGTAATAATTCCTGCACGTAATGGCATAAAAGAAAAAGAAATTAAAACAAAAAACCAAGACAAATTAGAGCAGAATAAATAATAAATACATACATATGTAGGTATGCATACATACATGTGTATATGTGTGCTTGAGTAAAATCTAGAATGAATGCGGAATGAGTCGCAAAGGAGTATGAGAGTGTATGACTTGAACTGTCCCCTTTTGTTTGATCATGTTCTATGAAGAGACTAATTATACCCATTTATACTCGAAAGGGATCGATAGGACCAATCCCCTTTGTCCCCATATGGGAACATAAGTTCAATAAAGACTCAAATACTGTCACATTTTTCATGTCAGAAACGCAATCGAAGAGTTTGCCGAACCACAAAATGTATTATTTGATGTAAGTTGTTCCGCCCGCTTATGAAAATGGAATAAAAAATATTCTCTGAAAATTTAACTCTAACTCCAGCGTAGTCTTTAAGTCCTAGTAATTTAGGTTCGGTATAAGGCTTCGCATTTTTCTTAAATACATAATTCGATTCAATCATCTTTTTTAATTTACTCATTTCGTTGCCGTTTTTTTAATATTTCTTAAAATGGGCTACATAGATATCAAACTGACTAATCCCTACTGTACCCGAAAGGTACTAAAGGGGATCAATTATGCCCAAATGTGGACAAAAGCGATGAATCGGGGAACAATCTCTTTAGGGATTACCCGCACAATTTTTTTGCGGGGACAATCATCAAAATACAAATGGATTATACGAACCCTATTGGAAAACAAGCTGCCTGTATTTTACCCCTTTTGAAATGACTCGTTATCAACTGAGTACAAAGTGCTTATTTATAAGCTAATTTGTAGTAAGTTGCCTATGGGAAATTGAGTTATAGCTTTTTAAACATTTTAATTTTAAAGAAGCTCAACTGTGTATAACTTTGAAATAGTTAGATTACAACTAGCTACTAATTAGTTAATTAATAACTGATGTTTAGTTAGAAAAATTCGTTACTTTTAATTTTTATATTTTGGTCGAAAATTTATGGCTATTATTTTTTTGTATGAAATCTATTTTCATTCGATTATCATGGAATCCAAAGCTACTATCCTACAGGAATGAAGTAAAAGATTATTTTGTAAACATATGTATACTTACAACAGATATACATATACCTTTTAACTAAACCCTGTATTATAAGGTTCTATAAATAAAATATAATGTAGTAGCTATAACGAGAGTTAATAATGGAAACTTTGTGCTGTCTGAGTTCGTTCATTAGTAGCACACATATTGATGTGTAGAACTATATGCCAGCATTTGTGTATAGCAAAGGTCAAAGGGCGTATTAATGTCTTTCGAGTGGGTCGTATATTTAACGCCTGTTCGAAGTTAACCCAGCCGTTTTGTTTTCCACTCGTGCTCCTCACTCTTGTGACAAAATTCAGAGCAACGGTAATTATTATGTCCGTAAATGTCAACAAAGTTTGTCAGAAATCAATCTGTGTCACTGTGTAGGTTCTATATGTGTAAGTGCAAATCATGCTTTAAACTACTCATCCGTAAATGTGCGCGTTGTATACGGAAACGGAATTTTCTGTGTTTATTTCAGTAATTAGTTTTTGTTGCATGTAAAAATAATAGTTTTTTTGCACTTTTGAAATGTTAGGTTCTTAATATTGTTCACTATAAACTTGGATTGTCAAATACAGTAAAGTGCCTGAAGAAGGTGGATCTAGTACAGAAACGCGCAGGAGGAAAGGCAATATTTGGATTTTTTGCCTCAGTTAAACGGCATTACAAAACCTCAAATATATTCGAGATACAGAATATATCGTCCCAAAGTTGGACTAATATAAAGAAATTCGTATAGTTAGGTTATTTAGGCCCGCTCCGTAGGGACCTCACGTAGGTTGAATGAGCGCACAGGTGTTACCAGAAGTATGTTTCAAGATCAAATTGAAAAACCGTTTGAAAAACCAGGGCCTATGTTATAAAATAACTCGGTCCTCTTTGCAAATACTAGCAGTTTTGTAGGGAATTATGCCGCTTGCTGCTCTAGATTTGATAGCTGAAACACTCCTTAAAGCTAGAGTGTTAGCCTGGCGAGCACTTCTTACATCTGCAGTCAATAACAAGGCCTATTTTGAAATCGTGTGACCCTAGAGAGCAGTGTACAGTCGAATACTTCTCATGACCGTACAGTGCTCTATTTTTAATGATAGAAATAATTTTGTTAATCTAAGGCTGACTCTGTAATGTGTGTTGTACGATATGGGTATTAAATGAAAGGTGTTAAGGATTATTTAAAACGTAGTGGGCCTTATTTCTATAGGTGGACGCCTTTTCGAGATATCGCAATAAGGGTGGACCAAGGGTGACTCTAGATTGTTTGTACGATATGGGTATCAAACGAAAGGTGTTACTGAGCATTTTAAGAGGGAGTGGGCGTTAGGTCTATAGGTGGACGCCTTTTCGAGATATCGCCATTAGGGTGGGCCAGGGGTGCCTCTAGAATGTTTGTACGATATGGGTATCAAACGAAAGGTATTAATGAGCGTTTTAAAAGGGAGTGGCCGTTAGTTGTATATGTGAAGGCGTTTTCGAGATATCAACCAAAATGTGGACCAGAGTGACCCAGAACATCATCTGTCGGGTACCGCTAATTTATTTATATATGCCACACCACGAACAGTGTTCCTGCCAAGATTCCAAGGGCTTTTGATTTCGCCCTGCAGAACTTTTTCATTTTCTTCTACTTAACATGGTAGGTGTCACACCCATTTTACAAATTTTTTTCTAAAGTTATGTTTTGCGTCAATAAACCAATCCAATTACCATGTTTCATCTCTTTTTTCATATTTGGTACAGAATTATGGCATTTTTTTCATTTCTCGTAATTTTCGATATCGAAAACGTGGGCGTGGTCATAGTCGGATTTCGGCCATTTTTTATACAAGATAAAGTGAGTTCAGATAAGTACGTGAAGTAAGTTTAGTAAAGATATATCGATTTTTGCTCAAGTTATCGAGTTAACGGCCGAGCGGAAGGACAGACGGTCGACTATGTATAAAAACTGGGCGTGGCTTCAACCGATTTCGCCCATTTTCACAGAAAAAAGTTCTCGTCATAGATTCTATGCACCTACCAAATTTCACAAGATTGGTAGATTTTTGTTCGACTTATGGCATTAAAAGTATTCTAGACGAATTAAATGAAAAAGGGCGGAGCCACGCCCATTTTGAAAATTTCTTTTATGTTTGTATTTTGTTGGACCATATCATTACTGGAGTTGAATCCTGACATAATTTACTTATATACTGTAAAGATATTAACTTTTTTGTTAAAATTGGACTATTAAAAAAATTTTTTTTAAAGTGGGCGTGTTCGTCATACGATTTTGCTAATTTTTATTTAGCACACATATAGTAATAGGATTAACGTGCCTGCTAAATTTCATCATGATATCTTTAACGACTGCGAAGTTACAGCTTGCAAAACTTATTACCTTCTTTTAAAAGTGGGCGGCGCGACGCCCATTGTCCAAAATTTTACTAATTTTCTATTTTCCGTCATAAGGTCAACGCACCCACCAAGTTTCATCGCTTTATCCATCTATGGTAATGAATTATCGCACTTTTTCGGTTTTTCGAAATTTTCGATATCGAAAAGTGGGCGTGGTTGTAGTCCGATTTCGCTCATTTTAAATAGCGATCTGAGATGAGCGCCCAGGAACCTAAATACCAAATTTCATCAAGATACCTCAAAATTTACTCAAGTTATCGTGTTTACGGACAGACGGACGGACGGACATGGCTAAATGAATTTCTTTTTTCGCCCAGATCATTTTGATATATAGAAGTCTATATCTATCTCGATTAGTTTATGCCGTTACGGATTACCGTTATGCGAGCAAAGTTAATATACTCTGTGAGCTCTGCTCAGCTGAGTATAAAAATTACACACATTAATTTCCTTTAATTAAAATCTCTCTATGCACTTTTATCATTTAGCAAAGGTCCATCTTCAAGCGCTTTCACACTTCATTTGTTTAACAATGCGAATATTTCAAAATATTTTTTTTTTGTCTTATTTTCTCATTTCTCGATATCAAATTTCATGAATTTTGTATAAACTACAAAGCATGTATGGAGCGCAAGAAGCAGTACCCCGTTTGGCATTTGTTCTTAGCATTTTCTTTTTATTAAGCTTCTTATTTACAATTTATTAGTTTTAATATTTTCTTAGCACTTCACTTGTGTTGCCTTACTTGGCGTCGAAGTGCTTCGTGGAAGAGACAACATTCTCCATGCGAAAATGGTAGGTTTGACCGATTTTTGCTTGAAGTTGTTCAACAATTAAATTTTTTTTTTTCAAACAAAAATTTTCTATTGCATTTGCTTCGTTAATATTTAACAAGTGCATCTATTGCGCCAATTTTATATTTATTTTCTTTTTCTTTAAAATTTACGCGCAGTTATTAAAAAAGCTTTTTTTTTAAATAAATATCTAAATTTTCACAATTAACAAAAGTACTGCAATAATTACAGTAAATTATTTCTGCGCTTATTTTACGCCTTGAAACGCAAGTAACTAAAATTAAATATTTAAATAGCAGCAGCAGCAAAGAAACAAAAAGCAAAAACAAATTTCAGTTAAATAGATAATAACAATATAATTTAAAATAATTACTATGTTTAAATTTGTTTTGGCTTCTTGGCAACGCCATTGCTGTGGCTCGCTGTTGTGAACTTTGCAAATTTTCTTTTACGTTTTCATTTGTGTGGACTTAGCCGCATACGAACTAACTGTAGAGCTAATCAGCAGTTAAATAGAGACGTCTTCGAAAAAAGTGCTTTATAATGAGTCAATAAAGTATACAGAATTTCCTTGGCTAAACTGGCTACTTGCGTACCAGCTGTGAACACAAAAATAGCTGCAAAAATTATTAACAAAATTTTTCAATTACATGTCTTATATTAATTTTTAAAAAAAATCTACAATAAGTTTTGTAATGTGTAACTATGCAATTATATTAAAAAAAGGTTTTAGAAAAAATTCAAAAACTCGATAAAATTTTACCGAAATTTCGAATTTTGTATTTAGAGTTTTCAGATTTTTTTGAGTATCTATGCAGTTTTGTAGCCCAATCAATTTTAGTCTCACTAAGTACAAGACTAAATGTAGACTCATGATGGGTATTCTGACTGGACACTGTCTTCTGGCGTCACATTCCTTTAAATTAGGCTTGGTCAGTGATAGCATATGTAGGAAGTGAGGGTTGGAGAAGGAAACAATCGAGCACGTTCTGTGCTCGTGCCCTGCACTTGCCAGGCTAAGACTCCAGTTATTAGGAGTGATACAGCTGTCATATCTAAAGGCAGCAAGTGGCTTAAGTCCTAGGAAGCTTTTGCCAAGAGGACGGGTATTTGCCAAGAGGACAGAGTTATTTTATAACATAGGTCCTGGTTTTTGATAGGGTTTTTCAGTTTGGTCGTTAAAACAAACTTCTGGTAACACTACGGACTAACTTTTTTCCGAAGAGTATTTTATATTTTGTTCCATACGAAGTTATTGTAATTTGTATTTGTTTTTTTTTTTTGTAATAAAATCCTCCGATCCTTTGTCAACATGTTAAGAATTTCCGACTCAATTATGAGAACCAAAGAATTTCGTTAGCAAAAAAACAAAACACACCATAACCAATTTAGTACTTGAAGTGCGCCACCACTAACCTAAATAAGCTTCTTTAACGTAAAGATAAATGCCGTTTTGCCAAATTGTAAAACAGACGCAACGAATTTATGGCTATAAGTGGAATTTGTGGAGCGTAAAGTGCAAAATGCTATTGATAGCTAAAGATAGGAAAAACAAAAAACGAAATAATTACATTCTACACCTTAAGTGGCGTACACTTTTCTAAAGCTAACAAACTTTGGCTAAAGCTTAATGACGGCAAAAAAGTGCTCGTACTTAAATGCCTCATCCTTCCTACCCGCTCTCTCAACCAGCATTCATATTAGCATCCCTATCAGCATCCAAACTATATTTGTGCCATTTGTTGCGCATTGTTCTGTAACCATCGTTGGCTTCATTAAAGATGTGTTGGCAACATTATTTAAGTCATATTGTGACGTATGCCTACCTACAGTGTTGCACAATGAAGTATGTATGTGGTAGTGGTTTTTGATGACAGAAGCTTTTTCTTATGCTAAATAAAGCCAAAATAATGAATATCCAGTGCCAGTACTCCCTTGTTCTGGCCATTTGGAAACACCAAATAATAGTAAAAATAAAAATAAAATAATAAATAAATAAAGCATCGATATAAAATAGCAACAAATAATATAATTAAATTTAAATAAATATTAATATACCGAATGATATTTTTTGTTAGGCACCTAAAAAGCTAATTTGAAAGAGATATTAACAATTCCGAGTTTTTGTAGCAAAATTTATGTTGTAAAAATTAAAAAAAAGAAAAAACTTGTAGAAATTAAATTCTTATACGATTTTTTTTTAAATATTCTGGCACAAATTTTTTATATTAAATCAAATTTCCAAAAAAAAAACACATTTATTAGAATGCAATTAAAATAAAATCAAACAAAACTTTAAAAATGTTAACATGTTTGAAATGCGTTGCGCTATAAACAATTAAAACTATTAAAAAATAAAAATTAAGTAGAGATAATTGAAAGTAAAATAAAAACAATTTAATAAAAAAAATTGAGTTAAAAAAATTAAAATTTAAGAAAAGAAAAGGAAGTTCAGAAAAAGCAAATAAACAAAAAGATATTAAGAGATTGAACCAAAAATCGAATTAAAAAAAAAAAAACAAGTAGGGACGGGACTGTCTTCGGCTGTGCCGAAGAATTCATACCTTTCATGAATGGGGCTGAACAATAATCTTATCCCGTTCGTAATATCCAAATAATCGGATGTATAAGATAAGAAATATATAGTTAAGGGAGAAATTGCTAAAAATCTTTCTATCTGAACCATCGGTTGTATGGGATATATACTATTATATATAGCTCCGATCAAAGTGATTTTTTCAGAAAATCTTCTATGATATATTAAAATATATATCACCGAGTTTCACGTTTATACTTTCTAAATTAAGGAAGAAATGACAAAAAATCTATCTGAACGATCGGTTGTATGGGATATAACTATATATAGCTCCGATCAAAGTGATTTTTTCAGGATATCTTCTATGATATATTAGAATATATATCACCGAGTTTCACGTTTATACTTTCTAAATTGCGGCAGGAATGACCAAAATCGTCTTATCTGAACGATCGGTTGTATGGGAGATATATGTTATAGTGGTCCGATCCTACCGGATCCGACAAATGTCTAATATAATACAAAAACACATCCTTGTGCCAAATTTCATTGAGATATCTCAAAATTTGAGGGACTAGTTTGCGTTCAAACAGACAGACACGGACGGACGGACAGACGGACATGGCTATATCAACTCAGTTCGTCGCCCTGATCAATTCGGTATACTTAATGGTGAGCCTATCTTCTATATTTCTCAACGTTACAAACAGCGGACCAAAGTTAATATACCATTTCATGTTCATGAAAGGTATAAAAAACATAAGGAATGATAAAAAGAGTAGAAATAAAATGGGAAGTAAAAATTAAAAAAAGAAGGAAATAAAAAATTAAGGAAGTTCAAAAAAAAAACAAATAAATAAAGATATGTTAAAAGATTGAAACAAAAATTAAATAAAAAAAAATAACTTAAAGGAATGATAAAAAAAGTAAAATAAAATGGGGAGAAAAAATTAGAAAAAAGGTAAAAAAAATTAAAAATAAAAATTATAGGATTGTAAAAATAAATAAAATATTTTAATATCGTTTCAAACAGAAAAAAGTAATATAAAAGAAAAAAAAAGAATATGAAAAATGCTTATCGAAGTAAAAGCAGTGAAAAGTTGTGTAAAAAATAAAGAAACAACATTTGGTTAAAAACAGGAATGAAGCACAAAAATTTAAAATAAAAAGAAAATAAACTGAGAAAAAAATTAAGAAAAATTAAACTGAATTGATTTGAAAGACTTGCTAGGGAAAGAAAAGAATGAAATTTAAGAACAAGGTACATAATAATGACCAACTAAACAGAAAAAATATAAATTCAAAAATAGGTACAAGAAATATAAACTAAGTGAAAAAATAAACAAAAAGTTAACAAAATAAAACAACAAGTTTTGAAAAAAATTTAAACAGGATAAGTAAAAAATAGGGATAAGGGAGTTATAAGTAAAAAATAGATAATATTAAAAACTTTAACGAACAAAAAAAAAGTTGAAAAAGTAAAGAATAACTAGGCTATTCCTTTAGAGCGTTTCTTTCACTTTACTTCATTCAGGACGATAAAATTGGTTTTCTACGGATTAATAGCCACTTTCAAATAAATATATACAAATACGAAATCAGGCGACAAAAATAAAGATAGTTTAAAAATTTTCAACAAGTAAACATAAAAAATGGAAAAGAGGATGGAAGAAACTCAAAATTAAAAATTACGGAAAAATGTAAAAATATTTAAAAAAAAATGAAAAAAAAAATTGTTTTAAATAAAAAAAAATCAACGATGAAAAAATTTTAAATAAAAAAATGCGAATTAGAAATAGAATTGTCAAAAAATTTAATAAACTAAAAATAAAAAAAAATAATTTTTCTTTTATTAAAATTAATTATTGATATTAGAGAAAAATTTAAAGCTTTACAAACGGCGATGGTAACTACGACATGTTTCTGAATTTCACTTCTTCATTAGCTAGCTTCTCGGAGCTGAGTATTGGAACTCAAAATCTCCAACATTCATATTTTTATACTAGTGTAAAGATGCCTTTATCCACTCATCCATATGAATGCCCTGCTGCTCGCTTTTTTGCTATTATTTTACACACCATTAGGTTCATACTAATTCTATATGTTTTTAACCCTAGCTGTGTGGAATACTTATAGGCGCGCTATCAAGAGCTTAGTAACATTGGATTTATAGCAAAGCTTTTATAAGCAGGCCGAGTGAAAAAGGCCTTTATAGTCTAAGAGCGATATATGAAAATCAGTCTTTATAAAATGATGATAGAAAGGTCTATTTTTTGCAAAATTTTTGCACGATATCTGTTAAAGCCACCATGACTCAAGTTTTATAATAGACCAACGATCCTGCTTCAGTTGGAAGTATGCACTGACGAAATTTCAACTTTTATAAAATGACAAAGGTCTGGCCGTCCCGGGATCTTACTCTATTACACTAGTAAAAAATATGAATGTTGTTATATAATTTATTATATAATTTTTCGGTCAATTTATTTATTTATGAATGTTGGATATTTCGAGTTCCATTCTCAGCTCCCAAAATAGTTAATAAAAAAAGAAATTAAAAATTTGATTCGTGCTGCTTGCTATTGTTTTTCACACAATAGTATATCGACCTTCTCCGTCAAGCTAAAATGCGCTCGTTAAGCTTCAAACGCGTTTTAACCGTAATTAAATGACATTTTCATGTTACAAACACACATACAAACACAGTTGATTATTACATTGTTGACATGCTTTGATAAAATTGAGCTGCTGGCGCCTTTATATGTTGTTATTTTACCATTTCTATTGCTGCCCCATTACTATATTTAGCAAAAAAAAAAGTTCAGCATTTAAAAGCGTACTGTTACGACACTTCGTAAGGTTTTAGTGAGTTTTAAATGCAATTGCAACTTGTATAACATAAAGGTTTTGACAACAACAATACTTGAGCAACGCCAAGTGACCAAATTGTCAAAATTTATGTTGCATTTGAAAATATTATTATATTTTGTATGTGAAGTTTTTACATAGAAGATAATTTTTTGTAGTTTTTTGTCTACTTCAACTATTTTCATCGTCATTGTGTAAATAATCATAAATAATCCATTCCAAAGTTTGAGGCATGCCTGATGTAGACGTTGTTCTAAATTGGTGCATTCAGCTTGAGTTAAGTGGAAATGCCTTTCAGTGGAAATATTTGCACTGCTAGTACAAATTAGTTTCTCGAATTGGAATATCGGGGAGAAAAACCCGTAGCCAGGGTGATGGTAGCGTGCTCCGCCTACCACACCGTATGCCCTGTGTTCACACCCCGGACAAAGCAACATCAAAATTTTAGAAATAAGGTTTTTCAATTAGAAGAAATTTTTTCTAAGCAGGGTCGCCCCTCGGCAGTGTTTGGCAAGCGCTCCGGGTGTATTTCTGTCATGAAAAGCTCTCAGTGAAAACTCATCTGCCTTGCAGATGCCGTTCGGAGTCGGCATAAAACATGTAGGTCCCGTCCGGCCAATTTGTAGGGAAAATAAAGAGGAGCACGACGCAAATTGGAAGCTCGGCCTTAGATCTCTTCGGAGGTTATCGCGCCTTACATTTTTTTTATTTTTCAGGGTGAAACTGCGTCTTTACGGGAAATGTCTTGTCCTTTCTTTTGCCTCGAAATGCTTTAACTACATTCTGGTTTCTTTATTTATTCAGACATGATATTTAAATAGGTCAAATAATTATAATCAATCATGTTGTGATTAATCAAACAGATTGACAAAACAAAAATTAAATTTATTGACTATGCGTTATATGATAACCCCATTTCTTAATAATCTAATTAATTAATCCTTTTGATTGCATTAACTAAATAACTTCAACTGCAATCAATTATTGTGTTATTAATTACACTGTAATAATTATTTAGTTAATTATTTCTAAGTGTAAAACGACAATAACCTATAATCCATGGATGTTAATCAATTTGATAAAAGCGCTTTTGATTGAAATCTACTTTACTGTCATTAAATCCTGAATCAATAAACGATTTGAATTTATAAGTAAAAAAAAATGTAAAATCCATGAGATATGCAGTTTGTCCTTCCAAATATCGCACTACATTAAATAATTCTGGACCTAAAAAAATTATTCTTATATAAATAATGAAAATTTGCTTCAGTTTGCTAACTGATTGTAATTATGATTATCCAATTTTATGAATAATCAAATTAATTAAATGAATCATCAGTCAGCTTAACCACTTTGACTATCATTTTATTAGACTTTCTGATAAGTCAGGTTTATTGATAAGTTAGTCGAGTTTCTATTAGTCGCCATTGAAATATTTGATAGGACGGACATACAAACTACAAATAAAGTTCATTTGATTTATATTTAAACTTAGCTGCCAATGTGCGATTAAATTTTCTGATCAAACAAGTTAAGATTACAACATTTTTTAATAACAAACTAATGCAGCTCATTATTTTGCTTATCTGGTATTGTATATTATCTGCTTGATAAAATAATCAAGATTTGATTAGTCGCCGTTCAAAAATTTGATAGGTTGAACATACAAATGACAAAGCAAAGTATTTTTGTTTTTTATTTAAATTTAGCTGGATAAAATTTAATAAATATAATTTCAAATAAATCACAAAGGTTTACTAAACAGAAAAGACAGTAATAACTGCTCAGTCTACAGACTATCATATTATGATTGCCCAGTGGTTTGTTTAATCATATTAATGAAATGAATCAAAATTATCAGTCATATTAATCTTTTTGATAAACATCAATATCAAAAGAAACAGCTTCAGTTTACTTACTAATCAAATTACGATTACCAAATTTTCTGTATAATCTTATTAATTAACAAAATCAAAATCATCACTCAGATGAATAATTTTATTAGATACGCTGATTAATCAGGTTATGATCTCGCGATTTTTTTAATAATCAAACTAAGTTCGTTATTTTGATATTTTTGTTACGATTATTATCTCATTGATTAAGTAATAAAGTTTTGTTAAGTCACCATTCGAAATATTGATCAGGCGAACATTCATAAAAACGACAGAGTAAAAAGTTGTATAGTAAATTTTTTTATCTTTTCAGTTTTTCCTAATGAACAAAAATAATAATTGAATTATTTTTTACCGGTGTTAAGCCCATTAAAAAATTAAAATCTTAAGAAATTATTGATTTACAATTAAATTCTACGATTAATCGACTGGAAAAAGTTCAAGTTACTATATTCTATCTTGATCACAAAGGTTTGCTAAACAAAAAAGATAGCAGCAGCGGTTAAGTTTGGTAACTAATCTAATTATGATGACCCGAATTTTTTAATACCCAAATTATTTAAATGAATCTAAATGATTAGTCAGATTAATCAAGCCGTTTATCATATTATAAGGTATGCTGATTAATCAAGCCATGCAAACTTTTCACCAATCAATCTAACAAGCTCGTCATTTTGATTAGGCGTCAATGATTGTTAACAGATCAATCAAATAATCAAGATTTAGATAGTCGCCATTTTCGATTAATTGATTAGTCTAACATTTACAAACGAAAAATATTTAAAATTGTATGCCTCAATGACGGCAATGAAAAATGGTCTGCAATGATTTTTTATTAATTTCAATTTTAGTTGCTTGAATTAATGGTTATATCTTAGTTATTTTAATTTCAAAAAACGAGAAATTGCCTTCAAATGCAATCGATTGGACCTATAATAACTTTTTCCCAACTCTACTGTATATATCTACAAATGCATGTTTGTTATATAAGTAATACAAATAAACAAAAATAATGCTCAAAATTAAATAAACAAATACAGTCACAAATATTTATGTGCAAGTGCAATGGCATAGTGCATCAAAAAAGGCCAGAGTATCGAGTTGTCAAGGGTAAATAAGCAGATATAAACAGATACAAATACCAGATACCCATAGCACGTTTATTTGAATATTCATTTGGTGTCATTTATTTTTGTTGTTGTTGAAATGTATCACTGTTCCTATTCTTATTTGTTGTTAATGCAGTTGCTTTTCTCTCTGATTGAACAAGGCAGCTGGTTTCGGTGCAAAATTTTCTGCTGACTTGACACTTTCTTTCAGCGGCTTCATTAGTACAGTAGCAATAAGTAGTGAGTTGTTTTCTTTTTTTTGTTTATTTTATGTACATGCGAGTATACCCTATTGGAACTAAGTACAAATGGACTGACGAGTTGTAGTTTTGAACCCCTTAATTGTTACTTTGCACCGACTACTTTTGTTTGGCTGACTTACTCGTTTGTTATCCTGCAGCGTTAAAAAGTACACTAACTTCGAACTGGTTATTTATAATTAGACTGAAGTCAGTACTAACTACAAACTACTTATTAATAAGTGGATTTGTAGGTAGTTATTTTAATATATGTAGCATAAACGGCGTGCACAATAGTCAGTGATTAGTTATATTGCATTTCTTTAACTAGTCGTTGCAGGAATATTCTTCTCTGTTGTGCTTGATTTCATCTCTTCGAAAGTTCGTATCCACGAGTGAGTTCCATCATCTAGTCATTTGTCCAATTCACAAAGACTCGGTATTCTTATGGAATATAGTTTCTGGCATTTTCTCGACCTTATTGTTAATGTTGCCTGACGGTCTTCAGCTGGCTGAATGACAGATTGGATTGGTAGAAGCTGTCGACGCGAAAATGAGTACATTAATTGATTCTCCATTTCAATGGCGGGGATTGTATTCGTTGATAATTTTGCGAGTTTTTCTTCTCTTCGTTGATCTTCTCCAAATCCTTCAATATGACTTAGTCAGATACAGTGTGGTAATATTATTGTTGCCATATGTTCGGCACAATCTGCCGCGTAAATGGGTATTTGCTCGGGCACCACCCATAAAAACTACTGATTTTTTAGAGTTAAGTGGCATCGTTATTACTAATTTGAAGAACGGATGAGTCAAGGAGAGGCGACCAAGTAGGCTCAATCGTTTAAGCTGCAGTGCTGTATCCGAAAGTGTTAAAGCTAAATTCGACTACAACCGCGGCTCAATTTGATTTCATGACCTGTAGGAGCGGACGTGCGTAAGTGACGGGTCTTTGTAATATGTTTGGCTCGTTTTTTTGATTGGGCTGTAAAAATTGTTGTAATTTAAGAGACCTTCGGTATTCAGGGTGGTTATATTGTTGCTGGCCTGTGTGTGGGATTGTTGCTATTTCATCTGCGTACCTTCTCGGGCGCCATTCACTTTAGTTTGCTTTTTCATAAATTTAGGTGGCACTGAGAACTGAAATATTCAAGTGAAAAACATGAAAGTCGAAGTGATACGGTTTAATGGCTCGATGTAGTAAAATAAAAGCGTTGAAGCCACAATCGGTGGAGTACCCGAACGTGTTGGACTCATATCCGACTACCTGTGGGCTGCGTTTTGATTTTCGAAATTTTGTATGCGAATAATTAGGAAAGAATGTAAATCTTGTCCTTTCCTGTTGAGATTTGCTCATTGTTATGGTATTTGGAATGTCTTCTGCTCGTTTAGATCGCAGAAATAAATATTCTTTCGTTCTCTTAGGTAAATAACCGATACTAATATATGCAGAGTGAGCTTAGCCAAACGTCTTACTAAAATAATGGGTATGTTAGAAATTGTCGAGCTTATAATGTCTACTCTCTACTTGAGCGTGAATATATCGACTGCTGACCGAAATATCGCTCTTTCGTGACTGCCAGTTAGAAAATGCCTTATTTCTGAATATTTTTCGAAAACACATTATTTCAAGACTTGTTTTAAAAACGCCCATCTAGGAATTGGGTTGAAGAACGCAAATCTTAGAATTTTTTTCATAAACGCCATATCTCCCGAGGAGTTGTGAGATCAGATAGGGTCTTTTTGAAATAGTGTCTGTGATAGGAAGTTTTTGAACACAATTTTAAGGTACTTAGCGTGTTCTTCAGACAAGCTCTAAAAGGGGCGTTCCTTAAATTTTCTGATACAGCAGCTGAGATGGGACGAGATTTCACCTATGATATAGGTTAACTTAGGTATAAGGGGTTGCCTGAGGGCACACCTAGGGCAGTGACATTAGGCCCGTTGCGATACCACGAAAACGCATTACCTTTCATCTTCGAACCATTTTAAGCACCTGATAGAGGTCCTTAATGACATAATCCGTGACCTGGCGCAGATTATCTAGAAGGGGAGCTTCCAGAAAGCGCTGCCTTGTGCCACTTAGCTCCGGGTAGTTGCAGATAAGGTGGGCTACCGTTTTCTCCTCTTCACCCTCCTTACAAATCCTGCAGCAATGACAATGAGGCACTCCTAACCGTTCTGCATGCCTACCGATAAGGCAGTCCCAGTTGATACTGCTACAAGTGTGGAAATTGTATCCGTACATAGCATGTAAACGCGACGAGATCTTTTAGGATCCCACTTTGGCCAAGCTTCCTTCGATGTGTGACATTTCAGTGTTTGTAGCCATCTTACATCGGCTTGACGGTGGATGTGCTCTTTAAGCATTACTTGCATGTGGCAAGGGGCATACCTAAGCATTCTTGGGCAGGAATAATCTGACTGGTTGTGCCTTGTCTAGCGAGTTCGTCTCGATGTCCCATTGCCCGGTAACCATGTGAGTGTGCACGATTCTATTGGGCCATCTAGTGGTAGTAGCAGATATACTCTGTTACTAACTACAAACTGCTTATTTGTAAGTGGCTTCAAGTTAGCTTGTTTTCCACCAGCTATAAGCTAGCTACTTATCAAATAAGCTATAGTTAGTTCATGAAAGTTTATTTTTGGTTTTAATTTTTCATTTATTTTCATATTTTTCTCAGACCAATTTGAAGTTAGTTTTAAGTAGTGGATAAACAATAAGATAAGTAAATAAATAATGTATGGCGCGATAACCTCCGAAAAGGTGATTTTAGGCCAAGCTTCTCTTCCAATTTGCGTCGTGCTCCTTTTTATTTAAGTTTTCCTACAAATTGGCGGGACGGGACCTACTCGTTTTATAAGTTAAGTAGTCCTCTACAAAATGCCCTACAGGGTGCAAATTTGTTTTTGTATCTGCTTACAATTGGTGGTACACGTTACTGTTTTTCTGCTGTTGTGTAAAATGTTCCAATATCTCACTTTTTTCTATAGCTCTGTACATTACATTGCAATTGTTGTAACACCTACATACAACAACAACATCAACAAAACTGACCACTTTTCGCTTTGCATGTTTATAATTAATTTTACTATGATATGGGCATAGACACACAAACAAACATATATTAGTATCCATAGAAAAAAAAAAAACACATGTAAATACTATAAAAGCAAAGTCACTGTTGCGTGTCAGACTTTTCACTTTCATTGCGTGTTTTGGAATAGAAAATGTTTCAAATTGTTAACTAATGACGTAGATCCGTTGCCATATCATGAGCAGCGTGTAACTAAATCACTTTTTCTCAAGAAGCTAACGAGTCTTGAACTCTTTAGCAACTGATTAATTTTGAAATATTTAAAGTAAGTTTTTGCTTTCTTTTAATTTATTTTTTCATGTAAGTTACTTCTTCAGGCCACTTAGAGGCGTTTGCTGATTGAATGTTAAAGTACTTAATTATAAATATAAAATATCTTTAAGCTATTTCTTGCTATGTAATGTATGTGAATTCTCATCGATTAAAGCGTCCTCGCTCCATAACCAATCAACGAAACACTCGATTGAAATATTTCTTATTTGCGTTTAAACACTAAAATATTCACTTTCGTTCTGCATTAAAAAATATGTAGTTCTTTTCACTAGAATACGTAACTTTTGAAAAAAGAAAAAAATTAATTGTGTTTGTTCGCTGTGAACCAAACGTTCCAACATGCATTGGGTGAGAACAAGCCACAACAACACTGCATCAAAAAATATGTAGTTCTTTTTCCTAGAAAACGTATCTTTAAATAAAAGTCTTAAAAAAAAAGAAAAAAACGAGTTTGTGTGTTTGTTCGCTGTGATCCAAACGTTCAAACATGCATTGGGTGAGAACAAACCACAACAAAACAGTGTTAAATTAAATCAAATTGTGAAAACGGTCAGCATTCACTAGCGTGCCTATTTATTTTTAAATTTTATTGTGCGATTTAAAAAAAAAATCGCCTACATTAATATTTTGCATCCTTTTTTGGGAAGCGGATTACTAGAAATTTGGTTGAGGAAACAGAAGGCATAAACTAATGGATATTGTAACGAATTTACTGCAAATCCACTTATATGCAACCTTCTGCTAACGTTCGAATCACTAAATTGTTGAATAAATAACTCCAATATTCAATAATGCAAAATGGCCTTTATTAAACTACTTCACAATAACACTTCTATTGCTCGCCAGATAGCGTCTTAAATCAAACTGATTTTCGTGCCTCTACTGTTGCTGCTTTTTATACTGTCTGGTTTCCTCGTTGCATACTTCTAAGCTTTTCTATTCTAGAATTTACTAGTTAGTTATCAGCTGCAAAATCATCAGCCACAACTACGTTTATAGCTTCTCATATGCGCGTGCATACGTGAGTAATACTTGCACAAATTATTGCCCTCTCTTGTAAGCATCTCAGATAAGATATATGCATGTGTTTGTGCGTCTCTTCTCCGCTGCTCGTATGGACATATGGGTAGACATAATGATTGATTTAATGATGTGCATACAAGTCACTGCTTAGCATCGGCTTAGAGATGGTAGCATCCCTTAGTGTTGCTAATGTTCGTCACACGACACGTAGATATAGACTTCTATATATCAAAATGATGTGGGCGAAAAAAGAAATTAATTTAGCTGTGCCCGTCCGTCCGTCTGTCCGTAAACACGATAACTTGGGTAAATTTTGAGGTATCTTAATGAAATTTGGTACGTGGGCCTAGGAACCCTCATCTCAGATCGCTATCGAAAATTTCCAAGAACCGAAAAAGTGTAATAATTCATTACCAAAGACGGATAATGTGATGAAACTTAGTAGGTGGGTTGACGTTATGAAGCAGAATAGAAAATAAGTAAAATTCTGGACAATAGGCGTGGCACCGACCACTTTTAAAAGAATGTAATTTAAAAGTTTTGCAAGCTGTGATTTGGCAGGTGAGTATGTAATGTTCAGTTACACCCGAACTTAGCCTTCGTTACTTCTTAATTCTTAATATTCAGGTAAAAAGCAGGAACAACCACACCGATAAAAACCGAAAATCTAAACATTCAGAATAATAATGCTAATTGTTCTCCCAGAGCAATTGAGTTGGTGGATATGAACACACTATTGTAAAATTCGAAGGGCCGTGATAGTGAAAACTACCCTTCATTTTTTATCGACATCTCTGACGACAAATTTGCAATTACCACAGTATTTTAAACAACAATGAGGTCAATATATGGTCCAATATATAATAAAGTCCAGGAAGCTCTAGAGCCCCAACATAAGATTCTGAGTATGCAGTTTTTTGAACTTGACTAACAGCATTCTTCGACGCTATCGTGTTCAAAACCATCATCGTTCGCCTGTTTTGCACCACGATTAGCAATACGATTGGCAAAACGATAACAGCCGACCCTTACGTTATCTCCGCATGCTCTATCACGAACAGCTGCGGTGAAAGCGAAACCCCTTGTTAGCAAATCTTGACTGAAAGTGAAAGTGCAAAATCGTAGTGGGCTTTTTCAAAATAGTTTTAACCTCTAACAGAAACATATACACAAACTGTTATTTAAAATCTTATAAGTGGAAAGTGAGAGAGCGCGCTCTCTTTGCGGAGATGATTGCATTTTGCCCGACCTTTTCACAAAATTACCCAAGTTTGCGGTATGTCTCCTACCCAAGGTTATAGTCAGTGTCAGTTTTGAAACTAATCAAGTACTATTCTTACTGGGAACAAAGTGTCCGAAATAAAGGACGAAAACAAATTTGACAGTTGCTTTCGTGCAGGTGACGAATAAAGTTAAGCTAGACGCTAAACGAAAACGTAAGCTTCAAAGTACGATTGGCAGACGATGTCGCCAATGCGATCGTTCGTTAAAGCTTCTCGTGCACCAAGCAGAATGAGGCTTTAAGCTTGTTTTTTATACACCGGAAGGTACATTACACAAATTAGATGAACCATTTTCATATACCAACTTTTGTATTCTTACATTGGAGTTCGAGGACATCAAAAGCCAAAAGGGGGAGGGCCATGAACATTAGAATAGTGTGAGAAACTATCAAAACCTTTGTTAGACTCAGTATGGGTAACTTATAATTATTAACTACGTGCCTTGAATTTGCCCGAAATATCTACAAATATTTTTTTTTTTACATATGGCAACCCCTCTCGTACATTCAACGTGCGCGAAAAGAGAAAAAAATTATTAAAATCAAAAAACATATGCTCTTTTGTATATATCTAGTGGCCCAGCTTCTTGCATAACAACACTATTTGATCAGCAATTTTAGTTTATTAGTTTATTGTTTTTTTTTGTAGATTTGAGATTTAATGGATTTTCTGTTTGTTTTTAGCCAAACTTGATTGATATGTGGAGTAATTTGTGGTATTTTTTTGCTCTGAGAGTCTATAAAAAATTTTAAAATAAATATAAAAAAATAAGGCATACAATAAATTTATTTAGTTTAGTGACGTCACACCCTAGATGTTTCACTGCCTTGGAAAACTTTGAAATGCTGAAATACCTAATTTTTTAAATCATATGCTTTTTTAACACTAAAATGGTGCGCGAAGCGAAATATATCGGCTTTGGATTTTTTTACAGATTGTTATATTCACATATCCTCTTTAGGATGGGAAAATATCGACCTTTTGAATGGAAGATCACGCTCCCTTGAGTACTGCTTTGAAATCAATACTATTTTGGAATAGTTCTCAAGAACAACCTATCTAAGTATTTGTTTTAAAAACGCCCTATCTCGACAAGCTGAAAATGAAAGGGTCATCTTCCATTCAGTTGTCCAAAGAGACAAAAGATATAGCAAGATAGAGCGAGAACGAAAAAGGCTTCCGTCATTTATTCTGCGTTATCTGTCGCCATTTAACAGTACACGAGTAGAGCATGCGAAGACGGGTAGTCAGGGCGTACAGGTTGAACAAAACCAGTTTGAACCTTTTTACACCAACTTTTTAAGGTCAGATTTTTTCCAAACCTATCCATCTCAAAATTTGCGTGAATATCGCCTTGTTCGACAGCATGAATCCAATACTCATTCAAGCTAAAACGGCGTTTTTTAAACAAGTTATGATATATGTGTTGGTGCCATAGGGGCTGGACGCACTTGCCCCACAGCTGCTTTAGACCCCATTTTGCACCTGCTTCCGATCGACTTGCATATACTTTGTACATCGTCACAAACCGCACTGAGACTCAGGGAGTCTGGGTGTTGGAAGGATACTCAGCAAAGGCATAGTAGTATCCTAAAGAAACTTCCGGATGGTACATGTAGTACCGAGACAGATTACTACCCTCGCAAACTGAAGTTTGAGTACAGTTGTAATACCGCCATTCCAATCAGGAACGAGTGGAAGAGAAACCCGGGCATAAGGGTCGACGACATCCAAATCTGCATTGACGGCCCCAAGACGGGATCGGGAGTGGGGGCGGAGTCTACTCTGAGTCCCTAGATTTGTCTGCATCGTTAAGACTCCCATCGCACTGCAGCGTGTTTCAAGCAGAAATCCTCGCGATTTGGCAAGCCTGCAAATCACTGGAGGGCTTGAATGTAGCTGGTAAAGTTTGCATCCTGTCGGATAGCCAAGCAGCGATAAAAGCGCTTTCCTCGCCACACATTAACTCAAAATTAGTGTGGGTTGTAAGCGACTCATATCTCAGTTATCCACCAATCTAGAACTATGTGTTATCTGGGTCCCGGGTCATACGGGGATAGAGGGTAAAGAGAAGGCCGACGAGCTGGCACGCAGGGGTTAATCGGAGATGAGCGAGGAAATAACCAGCGTCGAAATAGGCATACCCTTTGCAGCAGCCAAGGGGAATATCCAAAGCTTCTACTTGAAGAAAGCACAAAGTGAAATAACATCACCACCTGTGCAATATCAAAATCCATTTGGCCAAACTATGATGGAAAGAGGACGAAAAGTCTTCTGAACAAATCCAGGGCCAACACACGCAAAATGATAGCAGTCTGCACCGGTCATTGGGACGTAGGTACGCATGCGGAAAAGATGGGCATTCCGTATAACGACTACTGCAGAAGCTGCAAAGATCCAAATGCCAGGGAGACAGTAGAACACTTTATGTGTAAATGCCCGGCTCTAGCTAGATCCCGGCTAATGTTCTTTGGAACCCCGTTTCTAGAAGACCTCAGAGGTTTATCTGTGATAGCAATCCCGAATATTCTTAATTTTATCAACAACTCTGGCTGGTTGTAATACATTAACCGTAACATTCCGTAGGTTTTATACGAGTTACATGGCATCAAAACGGCTTTAAATAGCTACTTGGGCGACCAGGGTCGCAGCCATTTCACCTACCTACCTACCTACTAGAGGTTTACGCCGGTCACTTAATCGGCGGCAGCGGCGTAGGCTCTATTATATACCGGCGGCGGCGGCTTGTCCGGCGTGCCGACAAAGTGATCGGCGTAAACCTCTAAATTGAATGGCTGGACTTCAGTATCACATTGTCCACAACTAATGAACATGGAAACATACTGCTGCCGTCAATGGTATGTTTGACGATCTGGAACAACATCATTAACTTGCGGATGAGTATCTGGGAGGCTTGTGAGGAGAAAATTTAAAAAAATAATATTTGGAAAGGTTTTGTTTATATGTATTTAAGGAAATCGACGTTTCGGCCATTTCGGAAAGATCCGCGGTTTTGCCTCTCGCGGATCGTTCAGAAAATTTTCTTGCAGAGAGAGGCAGAAATACTTAAAATGGCAACACTTTTGTAGCGTAATTTCACTGAAGGAGATGCTCTGGGCTAACTATAATACCCGTCGTCGGCACGATTTCTTTAAATCATTTGTGGCCCCTTGTTGGTTACGCACAAAGGCGAATTACGGTTGCTATTGATGGTCAATTAAAAGTCATGACTCTCGTGGCACAGTTTTAACGATTAGCATCAATGCTGGCTTATTGTTGATCGCACCAAAGGGCGCCTTCAGTAGTTTCGGCTGTTTCTAGGAGCTACAATTCCCGACGTGCAAACAGTAGCAATCCCGACCACCAGTCGCTACCACGCATCCTGGTCCTTATACAATATGCCAGCACAGAAGCTGTAGGACTGCGACTTGGAACTCATACCTTCGTCGACGTCACTTTCCTAGAAGCTCTAGGTGTAGCTCCGAAGACTTTCTGACGGATGTTTTTGTCGCGCTATGCTTCGGAGCTGCACCAAAAAAAAAAACACTTTGAAACATTAGGAAGTAACTGTTGTGCCAAGAATGCCGCCCTCGACATCATAAGCAGTCTAAGTGGATATCATTGCGTAACTCACGGCTGAAAATCGTATAATCCTTGGCGCATCTACATAATTTAAACTTGAAAGGACTTTGGATAAAAGTTTTAAACTGTAGGCCAAAATTTGCATACGTTTGTGTTCGATAAATTTACTTCAATAGTCTTCATTTTCGGCTTTACAATATAAGATCTCATTATGGATGACCGCCTTCAGTTTTCAGACTAGCTTGACTATCCCCTTACGTTAGGGAAGCAGAGTACCCGGTCATCTGTTCGACTGTCTTGAGAAAGCTTTTGCTTCACCAGACTGTTCTTGCGAAGGACAACGCCTACCCTGGTTAAAAAATGTGCTTACATATTCACATTTGTAAAAGGAGCCGTACCGTGTAGGTGATATTTATATTTGGTTGATAGGCCATATCCAATGTGATTCACTCCAAGGGACTAGTTGGGGATAGGGCCGCCAACTTTAGGAAATGTCAAACCGGGATACTTGGTTGTTGAATGATGATGTATGAAAATCAAAATTAAGATTTCAGACGCTATTTTATAGTTAAGCAAATGCAGTGGTTTTTAAAGGATTTTGTATCACTGATTTCCCTTATTCTTTCAGCCACTCGGGATATAAAATTCGGCAACTTTTTCGGGTAACTTGCTTTTTTAACAACTTAAGGACATTTGAAATGTGTTCTACATTTTGGGACATTTTATTTAAATTCATTGTTCTTTATTAATTTTTTGAAAAAATTATGCGAAGTGAGTATTTCTATTTGTATATATGTATAACTTTTCGTTAAGTGTTTTGTTTTAATAACTTGGTGAAATCGGTAATGCGAAATCCGGCATTGAAAGCGCCTGTTTTCCCAAATAACTTTTGAACGGTTATAAAGTATTAAATTTCACAATAGGATTTTTATATCTGGCAGTGGTGCGCATCCCCTGATACTCCTTTCGACCATATCGGACCAATTTTCGAGACGAACAATAAATGGCCTAGACAGTCTCAAAAGAGTAGAAAATATAGAAAGGCGCCGGACGCCGCCGCGCCGATTTTTTTGACATTCGGCGGCGGCGTGCGGAAAACCACGGTAATCAGCGGCGGCGTATATCTCTACTACCTACCTACCTACCTATGATATAGAGCGTTTTCGTACTGGCAACCGAGGTAGGACGATGGTTCACTCGTCAATTATAGAAAAACTGGAAAAAGAAGGAAAACCTAAACTAAATATAACTGAACTGTTGCAAAATTGTTCTCAAGTGGGTGAGGCATCGTCCATATTGTGAAATGCGTACCCAAAAAAATTCAGAGGCAAATTTTGTGTAATACAACGAGAAATTGAACCAAAATTCCTATAATTTGAGAGCACTCATTCACTTCAGTGAGTGACTGTAAACCTGAATGCCTTTATGAAATCTTTTGTATTATATAGCGGTGACTGTGAGTGTGAGTGACTGCGCGCTGTCACGGCGTCATACATAATCTGGCCCTAAAAGTTCGAAATTTTCGTAAAATTTTCTTGAGTTTTTTCGAAAATGTTCTTGACTTTGGTTTGCATATTCTCAGTTACAAAGTTAAGGAAAGGTTTATTGTATGTAGGGTTTTTATCGACGAAACAGACGAGTTATCGAAAACTTTTCAACTATCGATTAGTTATCGGATTGCTACAAATTTGAACATCATTACTTTATTGATATGTTATCGGTATGTTAACGAAAAGTTGTCTTTGATTTATCGAAAAGTTATCGCGTTGTTAAAAAGTTATCGATTTGTTATCGGACTGTTACCAATTTGTTATCAAAAGCTACCGAGTTTTTATCAATATGTTACAGTTTTATTTTTGGAGTGTTGCAAATTTGCTATCGCAGTGTTATCGATTTGTTATACACGACACATGGGTTTTCACCCCAGCGAGTTAAGGGGCTTAGAATATACCCGCGATAGGTATGCCTGTCGTAAGAGGCGACTAAAATATCAAATTGATTCAAGGGGTTGTGTTGCGCAACCAGTTCAAGGGATTGCCAGCGCAGTATACCTATAGCTTTTCCAACCCTACCCGTGGCGAAGGTTTCATGCGGTCATACCAAATCGTTCCCAAAATGGTCGGGTTAGTACCTTAATGGTGCTTGTTACCGGATCTGCATCCGGCAAAGGACCATCAACATTGATAACACTGCCCAGGGCCTTCGGGAGTGTTCTTATCGCTACAACAACAAAACCACATGCGTTTTTATGAAATATTCTTACCGATAAAACTATTATAAAATCAATGACCAGACGATAACATCCCGATAACAAACAATTATTAACCCATGACTGGGCGATAACAAGCCGGTAACAAACCTATAACTCGACGACAATAAATCGATATTGATAATAAGCCGATAATAAAACAATAGTTTGTCGATATCGGGTACTACCGAAGCCAACAAAGTTCTTTCCAAAAATCTATGAATAATTTGCTTCTAGCAAAGCAGTTTCTTTTTCGGTTTAGATAAAATCCCTGAACAAGCTCTAGTTCAATAAAACCAAAACACTCGTGTTAAGAGAATTTCAATTGAAATTCAAAAATTGATAAACGAAGTGCAGAAAAGTTCAATGAAAAGTTACTTAGTTTCTGGCAAGCTTTTGGATTTAAGTTCAAATTCTAAACTTTAGTTGCAAATTTCTGAGATAGAACTGAAGTTGGTTTGCGCACTTTACAACGCTTTTGAAAGTGATTTTTTGGGGTGCTTCGCTAAGCTCACCTGAAGTGAACGAAGTACTTTCATGATATATATTACACTGATCGAAATGCTACTTAGCTGGTATTTTGTTGCGTAACGTTCGCTAATTAGGTGCGAAAAGAAAAATGCTGTCACTCTTTTTGAAGTTCTTTTTGTATTGGCTGCTTCGCTTAGCGGCCGTAGTGGCGGCTAATACGGAACAAAATAACAGTTAAGTCAAATTTCGTTCAGAGAAGCATAAGTCAGTTTTTACTAGGGTGCTTGGGTAGCTTCACGTGAACTTAGCAAAACACCCAAAAAAAGCAGTTTGAAAAGTGCAACTAATTTTTTCTCAACGCAACTAATAAGCGTATAATTTGCAACAAAATACTGACCTATTAATTTTTTGATCTGTCGCAGCTGCTTCGCTAACTTCACTTTCATGATGATTTCTTCACTTGGCTCTTATGCCGGGGAACTTATGCTGAACTTTGACCTAACGATTATCTAAATAAAGTGATACCACCCACACTAAACCCTTAAAAGAATATGATTCTATCGTTTTTATTGTTTTATTCTATTTTGTTTCGATTCCAATTTGATTTAGCTTGTGTACTTATTTTATATTCTCGATTTTATTAAAAAAATCCCACTTAATTAATTTAATAACTATTAATTTGCTATTTAAAAATAAAAACACAATGCACCTTAGGCGAACACGTCAGCTTAAAAGTCTAGTTTAGCTGGTTTGGCCGGCATATTACAAAACAAAAACAACTATAATTTACCATCACAACAAAACACTCTCACTGATTTTGCACAAAATTTTTTAAACTTAGCACTGATTCAGTTCAATTATTTTTGTTTATTTCATTTGTTTTTGCAACAACAACTTCGTTATTGCAGTTGCTTTGCGCTATCAATTCGCGGTAGGTGAACGTCGACAACTGCATTGTTACAGCAAAGTGGTGGAGCGGAGGCAGAGACAGGTACCAATGAAGAACGCGAAACTTGTTAAAAGTTTTTAATATAAAACGACTTAGCATGTGCATTGAAAAAAGAAGTCTTAAAAGAAAAAAAAAAGAAAAACAAAGTCCAAAACAGAGACAGCGTAACCACAGTCCGCTGTCATCAATAGCCAGTTGTTTAGTTTGTTTTAGCCACCACTGTACAAAGTGCATATGCAAGTGACGCGTTGCATCTCAGTTGCAGTTCTGGACTTTTGGTTCGTTATTTTGTATTTGCTTGCTGCGGCGGCTGCTGATGCAGTCTCGGCCAAAGTAGAACCAATGAAGGTGAACCAGAACATCAAAAAGATTTGTTTTACTTATAAGATTTTCTCAATATTATTGCATTATTCTTTTTGCTGTTGTTTTTGTTTTTAATATAATGCACTTTTGCTGCTGTAGTTGTATTGTTGTTGTTATTTTAATGTTGTTGCGCTTTACCTTTTTCCACTGAAATGCACACAGCTTCAAACAGGTTTTGTGTGTGCTCCCCAAAAACCAGACAAACCAAAAGCCAACAAACGTCCCCAGTTTTGTGGTGTACAACAAGCGCACCGAGAGCTCAGTCAAGCGATATAAAATTTAAAGGATTTTTGTTTGACTTGCGCGAAATGTAGATTTTGTAAATGCATTCAAAGAAGCTCGATATATATTTTTGTTGTTGTTTGTAGCATTTACATGCTTTTCGTAAAGTTATTGTTATATGCTTAAATATCAGTACAGACCCTGTAGGGAAATGTGGAATGCTTTATGGGGAGTGCTATCGATGTTGATGGTGCTTTGCCGGATGCAGATCCGGTACTTTCCGGTAACAAGCACCACAAACGTACTAGCCCGACCATCTCGGGAACGATTTGGTATGACCACATGCAACCTTCTAGGCCATACCACCTTCCCACCCGCTAGATCCATAAGGAACTTGGGGTCGCCAGAGCCTCGGCTGTTAAAAAAACTCGCCACGGCTAGGTGTGATTGAACTCTTTTACTTTCCTCGGAGATAATCGTTGAGGTTTAGTTCAAGACAAACCGAAAGTCAATCCAGAAATTTCACCATATTCTCTTCCAAGTCTACTGGCTGTCTAAGCTTTAGTGGGCGAGTTCTATATTCAAGAAAATGGCTTCACATTTTCATCAGAAAAATTGTGTTCTTAAGTTTCCGGAATTTCATTTATTTTTCTTCCTTAAGCATGATTGGTCGCCGTACCCCTCTTCTTGAGAGAACACGTACTTCAATTTCTTTTTACGGCCTCTTTTACACACTTGAGCAAAGAAGTTTATCAGACCAGTATTCTAGAATAAACCTATTCCCCCAAAAGCTTCCTTAATGGTATTCGAACAGTAAGAAAAAATAAACGGTTATTTACCGAGTCGCAAAGCAGTCACACTCTGAAACTCTACGCTTCAAGGGAAATCGACCGCTACTAAATTTGTCCAATTAGATCAATTGGTTCGAAGCCAGTAGGAAATAAATATTAAGGTTGTGACAAAAACGGTGAGAAAAGGAAGAACGAGGCACATGGACAGGGAAACTAATAACAGATGTAGAAGCATGGATCACGACAAGCTTTATCGAGGTAAACTACTACTGTACCCAAATGCTATCAAGAAATATTTGCACAGAGTAAAAAAGGCGGTTTAGGGGGCTTAGAATATATCTGCGCAGGTATGCCCGCCGTAGGAGATGACTAAAATATCCAAACGATTCAAAGGGTTGTGTAGCGCAAACCTTTCAAGGGGCTGCCAGCCAGTTTATAGCTTCTCCAACCCAATTGTCAACCTCACCAACTTGTGGCGAATCCTGTTTCTTAGCAGCCGAGGCGCCCCAAGATCCATGGAATTAGGGGATGGGGCGGAATGGCGTAGAAGGTTCAACGCGGTCATATTAAATCGTTCCCGGGATGGTCGTTCTAGTACCTTAATGGTGCTTGTTACCGGATCTAGTACCATCCACATCGATAACACTCGCCAAATCTTCGCGGGATGTCTTCATCGCTATAACAACGACAACAACAGGACGATGCTGCACACACTTTTTTCAAATACTCGCGAGGGAAACGAAACCAACAACTTCTCGATGAAGGATTCGGCCAAATCACTGTCGACAATGTTATAGCAAAAATGCTAATCGGCCCAGAAGAATGGCAACAAAATCAGTAACTTCGTAGAAACAACACTCAGCGCAAAAAAACGGGTTCTGGGCCCAGGAATAACAAAAGGCACTTAAAAAATGGGAAATACGGAACGCCACCACCCTGTAACGGTCCCGTTTGCTACAACGGCAGCTATTACGGTGCATTAGGCTTTATCCATGCCACCGTGCAAAAAAAAAATTTTTTTTGAGGAAGCACTTAATCCGATAAAACAGAAATGAAAGTCTCGGTTTTATTTCGATTTCGAATTTAAAAGTACCGGTTTAACTGTTATTGTCGTACTTAAAAGATACAATTTTTGGTTTGACGGTTATATTTGGATAAAAAAAAAAATAAAAAGTCGTGGTTCAACTTTTATGTTTACAATTAAAAAATAACAGCCCCCTTTTAATTGCTATTTTCTTTATTTAATAAATAAAAGTACCGTCTCAATTGTTATTTTTGGAATAAAAAAAAAATATAATAAAAGTCCTTTAACTTTTATATTTAAAGGTAAAAAGGTTCCGGTTTAACTGTTATTTTTGGATTAAGAAAATATATTTCCGGTTTAAGTGTTTTTTTGGACTTAAAAATAAAATTTTCGGTTTAACTGTTACATTTCCCACCCCGCAGAAAAATTATTTTTGCTGAAGCACTTAATCCGATAAAACTGAAATAAAAGTCCCGGTTTTATTTCGATTTCGAATTTAAAAAATAAAAGTCGCTGTTCAACTGTTATGTAAAGTATTAAAAAATAACAGTCCTCCTTTAACTGTTATTTTCTTAACTTAAAAAATAAAAGTTTTAATTGTAATTATTTGAATGAAGAAAAATAAAAATATTTAAAGTTAAAAAAAGCGTCGATTTATCTGTTATTTTTTTTGGACTTAAAAAATAAAAGTTCTGGTTTAACTGTTATATTTAGAATTCAGAAATAGTACTCCCAGTTTAACTGTAATTTTTAGAGTTGAAAAAAGTCAGCCTAACTGTTATTTTGGACTTAAAAAAAGTCGAAGTTTTAACTATTACTTTATTTCAAATAAATTTTAAGAAAGTGCAGGGCAGAGAAGCTCGACATAAAATCACTTCGGAGGTTATCGCGCCTAACATTTATTTATTTTTAGAAGCGGACTGCTTATTTTACTTAATTAAGATGAAAGTATAGTTGGTTAAAATATTTTTACTAATTTTTAAATATTTACTAATTTCAACAATTGCTTTCTTCTCTTTTACAGGTAAGCACCAACACATATCCAATATCATCAATTGCAAATAGCCAGCAATATTTGGAGGTAAAGAGCCTTACATTCATTCTTACATATTATTAAATGTTTATAGTTGATAAGAAATAACATAAAATTAAGTTAAATTAAAAAACAAATTTCTTTGGTTTCGCAGAAAAATTGCTACAACTGGTAATCAGTGAAGGTAGATAAGAAATAGTTAATAATTGACTTTAATTTGAAGAAGTTTGTGATGACCTTGAAAATTCTTAAGCTATCACTCTTCCCTCCAGTGATAACAAATTGTTGTAATTTTTCTACAAAATCAAAAAGTAGAAATAAATTTATCGATAATACATGATATGCCCGTAACAAAAACCAGTGTTGCAAAATGGTTTTCAGCTGACCACAATTTAGAAATAAACCCCCCCAAAAACCCAGATATTTTTGTTGTAAAATGCAATAAACCGAGCCTAACAAGATAAAAAGTGTGTATACTTTTGGATTTTTCATTTCGAAGAAAATTTATAATAATTATGAAAAATCGTAATTAATTATTAAAGACCTCAGAGATCTTGACTAAAATTGATAGAACTGCGAAACTGTATAACACGAATGTTTTAGAAATATTTAAGAAAATTGACGAAGCTTTCAATAAAATCTTTAAGCACTTCACAGTTTATTTTTTCGTTATACTATTTACGTAAGTTCTTTTTTAATGAATGAAAATAAAGGGAAAAAAATGTTTAGTACTTTTTTATTAAATTTTTATTCGTGAAAAAATTTGTTTCAACTTCCCATCGAATTTTCATTGTCTCAAATATTTGCTTTAAGTTTCATCTGCCTTAAAATTCTATACCAAAATTCGGTGTTCCCAAATGATTTTGATTTCGCTCATTGATTTCCTTAAAATACACTCAACGATTCGTATTCGCCCAAAAATTTCCCTTAAAATTCGCCGAAAAAAATGTATGAAACTTGTCACTGAAACTTGGCAGTGAAATTGTCCAGCTGAATCGCTTAGAAATTGTGAGCGAAATTTATAAAACTTACTTCAGCAAATGGTTGGTAAAAATGCTCCAACGATTTTTTCCCATAAAACTCGCGAACGAATCGCACAAAGATTTACTTAAAAATTGCCAACTAATTTTGGCGACAGGTATTCATAATTCTTAGTCTCAGCTCTGTGGCACCGACTGGATTTATATATGTCCACTCACTGAGTTCTCTTGATGCCTAAGTACGCTCATAAGAACTCACAAGGTGGATACTTGCCGTATAAGTCGCTGGCTTCCCTCATGACGTGGGCAGAGATTATAACACTTCAAAAATTCCAATAAAGTTTCGATTGCAATTAGAAAATATAACAATCATTGCAATCAAAATTCATTGCCTTAATTTTGTTCGTAAAATTAACAGGAATTAACTAATTGATTGCAATAACTTGTAGGCTATAATTATTGACTGTGCAAAAAATAATGATTGCGTCAAATGCAATAAAACAATTACTTGAATGTTTTTAAATTAAATTTTAGAATTTAACTATGTGTTTTTATATGCAACCGTAAAAATGATTGCAATCGATTTTTGATATTTATTTCAATCATTTATTGCTTAACGAAATAACTTTTTCCAGCTCTGACAGTAAAATTTTGACTGCGATCAGTAAACATGACAAGCATTGCCATCAAAGTTCATTGCTTTAATTTTGAAAGTAAAATTTACAGCCTTAAATTATTTTAAGTGATTGCTGTAGCTTGTTGCTTTCAAAAGATCTAGCTAATTAATTGCAATCACTTTTCGAATATAATCACTGACTGTGTAAAGATTATGATTGTGTCAGTACGGCATTTCTTTAAACTGAACTTAAGACTTAATCTATTTTTTTTATTGCAATCGTATAAAATGATTGCAATCGATAGTTTTTATTTATTTCTCTTTCTTTACAATCGCAAAAATTTAAATCCAAGTCATTTAGAAGCTCAATTATTGACTGCTTAACGATATTAATTTAATTTTCTTCAGCTCTGGCATCAAAGTTTTGAGCACAAAAGATGAAAACATTTGAACCGAACCGAGCATTTAGGAATTTTAAATTAAATTATTCCAAATTCTACTTATTAAAATTTAATAAGAAAACTAAACTAGAAACAAAAACTGAAAATAAATTGAATTTAATAGCAATGACACATTCGTAACCCTGATTTCGTAACCGTAACTAAAGCAGCAGAAACACTGGAAGAAAATAGCTTAAAGCGCAGCCGCGTCAATTGAAAGTCTAGAAGCAATTAAGTTAATAATCTCGCATAGCACAGCGTCTAAAAGTGTGTTAGTGTGTAAACAAACCCTGGAAAGAGTCGGGAAAGGAGGAAGTATACATTTATATTGGGTCCCTGGTCATATGCGAATAGATGGAAAAGAAAAAGGGGTAAGTTAAACAGGGCGCATCCCTCGAAGGTTTTACCGTAGAGTTTCCAATAAGATTTGGTGAGATCAAGAGCAGGCTAGATATGGACATATAGATAGATATATAATTTATTGAGGACTGCACTGCGACCATTGATCTATTGTGCCCCCCTTCACAGCACCTCATCCAAGCCGACTTCCTTGATGAACCCTAGAAGTTCTCTTGGTTTCACGGATTTAATATGGGAATGCTGTGGCCATGGTGAGCCCAGAAACTTAGCCCTGCGTCTTGAGATTGCGTCACATTCCAGGTGGATATGGTTCGCCGTCTCCGCACGATCACAAAATCGGCATGTGTTATTCGATCGTGTGCCCAGCTTATGCATGTGGCTGTTCAGTCTACAATGTCCTGTAAGAATAGGTTATCTTTCGGGAGGCCTATTATTGCCCTTTAGAGAGTTGTGCTATAACCTCCTAATAGTAACTTAGATTGTCTCAAACCTGGCATATCTCTCTTTGGGCCAACTGACAGGAACGGCTCGGGACCGCAAGGCTGTCCGCCTGCTCATTACCCTCAACTCCCCTCTGGCCGGGGACCCAGGCCAACAGTACTAAGTTGTGTGCTCCTAGTTGGTGCAGATTTTCTACACACACAAGGACCAGTGCCGACTATATTTCGAACGCCGAGTTTGCCTTGAGTGCGGCCTGACTGTCGCTGAATAAGGCGATTGTTTCATTGGAGTATCCGCGCTGGATATGATCGACCAAGCAGAAAAAGTGTGGACCCAAGCGTGGGGCTGCAAAGTATAGAAGATCATGTGCAGCTCTTACAACCTTAGACTAACTAAGTTACTCTTATCTTTAAAAAAAAGAGAATTGTAGGCTCATGACGGTTATTCTGACTGTACAATGCCTTCTGGCGTCACATGATTTCAAATTACAAAGTGCGGTTTGGAGGAAGAAACCATCGAGAGAAGAAACTCGTCTGTCTAAGACTCCAGCTATAAGGAGTAATTCAGCTATCAGATTTAGGAGCAGCAATTGGCATAGTTCCTTGTAAGCTTCTAGAATTTGTCAAGGGGACGGAGTTATATTTGGATTGGTCGTTAAAGAAACTTATAGTAACACTATATACTCATTCACCCTTTGTGAGGCCCTCACTGACCGACCAGTTCAACCTAACCTAACCCTCATTGCCTGGTCCAAAGATACACGCCACAAGCTACACTTTGCATGCACCTTTTGTAGCCACGCCTGCGTAACACTTCACATGTTCATGTTAGAGTAACTTCAATGTGAAATTGCGATTATTTTTTACACGCTTTCATTGCATTTGGGTGTGCATAAATTTCTATGCAACCGATTTTGCTGTTTGTATAATAAATTTCGCTGACCCACAAAACTGAGCTTACAAAATTCGTTCACACAAGCAACAAAAAGAGGCAAAACAAGATGAAAAAGTGTATATTGAGAAATTAAGTGAAACAATAGAAATGAAAAGATATAAATGCAGCTGTAAAGCAGAAACGAAGCAAAAAATGCAAGAACAACAACCTAAAATATCAGCGAAGATAACTTTCTGCCACAAAAGATATGTACCTTAATACAAAAAAAAAAAAGTATACCTGTGTATATTTTCAAAACCGCAATTTCGCCAGGCGAAAATAACGGCAAATAATGCAATGCAAAAATAATTATAAAAACAATAACAAAATTATCTGTTTACCTACCTGCCCCAACTTGTGCGACTTATAACCAGAATTCTGCTTGAGGCCACAAAACGTGATGCTGTTTACGTTGAGTGGTGGAACGTTGGAGGAGTAGTGATCGTTGGGAGTGTAGCAATCGACATCATGAATGCTGATTTTTTGATGATCAATACACAATGAAATTTCAAGTTTCAAGGCGAAGAGAACAAATGCATTTGTTATGTGCAATGAGTAGGGAACAGTGATGGAATTTTTGCCTTTAAAGTATGGAACGGAGCTATAGTCCTAAATTGTACCGAATTGAATGGTATGTTTTTGAGTCGAACAGCGATTTGACCTTGGAAAATCACACAACACCACACCTGAACGCCATCAACATACAAATAAACTGCGTACTGAAGCAAGAACCCCGCCATAGAATAGTACTCGTAACGCTAGACCTATCAAAAGCCTTTGACACAGTCAATCACAGAACGTTACTAGAAGACTTGGAAGGTCTTCTCTTCATCACAGTCTCAAAAGGTGGGCTATAAACTATCTGTGTGTCAGGTAAGCATTGGTGCAGTCAGGAACATAACATCGAAACCCAGAAGAATTAAACAAGCGCTGCCGTGCCGCAGCGTGGTGTCCTATCCCCTCTTTCGAAGCACTGCTACAACAACAAGAACATCCCCTCTTTCGGTCGGCAAGCATCGGCGCAGGAACGTAACATCAAAACCCAGAAAAATTAATCAAGCCCTGCCGTGCCGCAGTGTGGTGTCCTATCCTCACTTTTATTTCTTAAGCTCTCTTCTCCACGAGGAGTGTCCTACGACGATGCCTGCACGATAATGGCAATAGTTCCTGGGCCATCCAGTGTTGAGATTTGCTCTTAAATTAACAACCATCTCCCTAGTTTTTCCAGTTTTTTCACCTCCCGGCACTGTGGCACTGTCAGCGACCAAATACTCAGCGGACCTTATTTACAACGTGGACTTGGAAAATGTCCGCATTACGCTACCGACTGTCCTACATAAAAAAAAGCTGGGTGTGGCCTTCGATCAGCATCTACATTTTAGCGACCATGCAGCTGATATTGTTCATAAAGCTCAGAGCAGTAATAAAATCCTCAAGTGCCTCGCTGGCAGCACCTGGGACAAAGACAAAGAAACACTCATAGAACACTCATAAAGCAACTAGCCAGTAGCTTGTATGCTACGCGTCTCCGATATGGTTGCCGAGCCTAAAACAAAATACTCTGCTTCCTATAAAGAAGAAAAATAAAATGCTGAACAAATGGTTTCTGCTGAATACCCAGAAACCTGTGCATCCCAACGCCCATCTGATTGAAGAGGTACCGCCTCCCAGGAACTTAAGGAGTCATCTCCGCAAGTACTATGAAGAAATTCGGCTCTTAAAAATTCAGCCGTTTGAAAAAGAGGAGCATGATAATGTTCTCAGAACATCCATAAAAAGGCGTCGGATCACTATGCTCATGATTGTCCCATGGGGACGCGCGTCGCTCCAGCTGAACGTCGATCTGGATACTGTTAAACTTTTACTTATCTATAATCTACCCCGATGTCAATACCCAATGTATGTATGTGCCGCTTGAAATGTGTTCCCAACACCAGCCATGTTTTGAATTGCAATGTGGAACCAACGCCTCTAACATCCTTGTCTCTCTCTCCAGTCCTCTTGAAACTGCAAGTTTCCTCGGACTTTCGTTAAAGAACATTGATGACAAGTAGTGAGTGGTCGCACCTATTGGAACAAAAACAACACAAGGCCGCTAGGCACATTATTGTCATACATTTTTTACATTTGTTGAAGATTCGGTGTCCCACTCACTCTGATAGAGAATTCCGAATAGGGTTTTATTTGTTACTCCCATCGAGGGTAAGCTCGAAAATGAATTTAAAGTGTGTGCAGACAGAATACAAGTAGCCGAATTAAAAGAGACCCGCACAAAATAACATTCTCTCCTATGCGTTTCGGTGCTATTTTGCACCTTCTTTAGGGAGTAAGTGAGTCTGATATACATATTTGACACAGGACCAGTTTCCCTGAAGAAGGTACAAAATGGTACCAAAATGCAGAAAAGAAAAAGGTAAACTTCCATACAAAAAAAAAAAACGATGAAGAAAAATTTTCTTTGTCAACTAGTATCCAGCTCTCAAGAAAATTCATTCATTCTGCTACCTTTCTCTAAAGATTTTTAAGCAAATGTGCTCAGGGGAGCCCAGCCGCCAAACACCAACAAGGAATATCAGTCTAAATCCTATACTTTTCCGTAAGACTTAGGCTGTTATTCCTTATGACAACATGATACCAAATGTTGCATACTTTTCTGGTGGAGTTACATATTTAAAACAGTAACAAGTGCGCAGCCTAACTCTAATACTCTTACATGGTACTTAGACGGAAATATTTGTGCATCTCATTATTTATTGACCCTGTAAGAATACAGTCGATTAAATACCAGGAATAACATTGACTGTGTTTAAGAGTTTTTTGAATAGAATTTGCAATTCTTACTGAGTATAAGTTTCCTTTTTCTCTTGCTTAGTTTATTCTCTTTAACTTAAGTGCATTTTTAAATCAAATATGTTTATTTTAACACAAATCTGAAATTTTTCTTGAACGTTTTTTTATGATGCAGATATCGAGCTTAAAAAAATAAAGAAAAATACCATCCTCTTCCAAAGTCCAATATCCAAAAGAACTTACTGGTACCAAAGTAGTTTTAGCAGGAACTGTATTTAAAAAAGTACGAAAGTGACAAAACTTCCAACACTGCTGGGTTAAATGAGATGTAAAACAAACAGTGCGAAGAGAGAGAGAAAGTGGTAGCCGGTTACAGCTAAAGTAAGAGTAGTAGAGTTAGGATAGAACAGAGCACTAAGAGAGAACTTACATGTTCGTTTGCTCGCTGTCGATCGCGGCGAACTACATTATATTCTCTTTTACGTTTCTCCAGTTAATGACAGCTAAAATTTCTGGTATTTTCTTCCAACATTTTTTTTATACTCAGCTGAGCAGAGCTCACAGAGTATATTAACTTTGACGCATAACGGCATAAACTAATCGAGATAGATATAGACTTCTATATATCAAAATGATCTGGGCGAAAAAAGAAATTTATTTAGCCATGTCCATCCGTCCGTCCGTCCGTAAACACGATAACTTGAGTAAATTTTAAGGTATCGTGATGAATTGATTTGGTATGCAGGTTCCTGGGCACTCATCTCAGATCGCTATTTAAAATGAACGAAATCAGACTATAACCACGCCCACTTTTTCGATATCGAAAATTTCGAAAAACCGAAAAAGTGCGATAATTCATTACCAAATACGGATCAAGCGATGAACCTTGGTAGGTGGGTTGACCTTATGACGTACAATAGAAAATTAGTAAAATTTTGGACAATGGGCGTGGCACCGCGCACTTTTAAAAGAAGGTAATTAGAAAGTTTTGCAAGCTGTAATTTGGCAGTCGTTGAAGATATCATGATGAAATTTGGCAAGAGCGTTACTCCTAATCCTATATGTGAGCTAAATAAAAATTAACAAAATCGGATGACGAACACGCCCACTTTTTAAAAGTCCAATTTTAACAAAAACTTATAATCTTTACAGTATATAAGTAAATTATGTCAACATTCAACTCCAGTAATAATATGGTGCAACAAAATACAAAAATAAAAGAAAATTTCAAAATGGGCGTAGATCCGCGATAACTTGAGCAAAAATCGATATATCTGTACTAAACTTAGTCCACGTACTTATCTGAACTCACTTTATCTTGGTATAAAAATGGCCAAAATCCGACTATGACCACGCCCACTTTTTCGATATCGAAAATTACGAAAAATGAAAGAATGCCATAATTCTATACCAAATATGAAAAAAGAGATGAAACATGATAATTGGATTGGTTTATTGGGGCAAAATATAACTTTAGAAACAACTTTGTAAAATGGGTGTGACACCTTCCATATTAAGTAGAATAAAATGGATAAATTCTTCAGGGCGAAATGAAAAGCCCTTGGAATCTTGGCAGGAATACTGTTCGTGGTATTACATATATAAATAAATTAGCGGTACCCGACAGATGATGTTCTGGGTCACCCTGGTCCACAGTTTGGTCGATATCTCGAAAACGTCTCCACATATACAACTAAGGGCCACTCTCTTTTAAAACCCCTATTAACATCTTTCATTAGATACCCATATCGTACAAACAAATTCTAGAGTCACCCCTGGTCCACCTTTATGGCGATATCCCGAAATGGTGTCCACCTATAGAACTATGGCCCACTCCCTTTTAAAATACTCTTTAATACCTTCCATTTGATACCCATGTACGTCATACAAACACATTCCAGGGTTACCCTAAGTTCATTTTCCTACATGGTGATTTTCCCTTATTTTGTCTCCAAAGCTCTCAGCTGAGTATGTAATGTTCGGTTACACCCGAACTTAGTCTTCCTTACTTGTTTTCTTTCAAAAAATTTTGTTTCGCTTTGTTTTTCTCTTTACGCTCTCTATAATTTAGCACTTTCTTAAGTTTGTTGTAAATATTTTATTGTATATGAAGAGTTCATCTCCAATTGCATTCAAGCGAAACAAAAGATGTTCATGGTTTATTGTGGCGAAGAAAAAAAAAACTAAAATGTAAACAAATATTTTATGTTGATTTCGGATAAATAAGCCACTCACACATTAGCATTGTTTTGATAATAAATATTTGTTATAAAGAATATTTAGGCACAACTTTTTTATATCAGCACATGGAAGTAGTGTTATGAGCAACCACAAATCTAGTGATATATGGGCGAGGTAAAAAAAAACAGGTGGCAATCAATGATAGTAGAAAAGCAAATAAAACAAAAACAAGCATGAAATTCTTGTTGGTTAATCAAATGGCATGCTTCTGTCGCGGTGGTAAACTTGTTTGTACAACTCATTTCGACATTCCGTCGAAAAAATTTTCTCAAAATATTGACAAAACTTTTAAGACCCTTTTAAAGGATTGACGGACTTTGATAAAATTTTGAAGGGAATGGAACAATCGTATATTCTGGCCCATTTTGAGACTAATTCTGCACCGATTCGTGAACATCTCGGCATGATTTCAGAATTATTTCGAAGCTATATCGGAACCAATGCGGAACAATTTCAGAATCGCTTTCAAAATATTTTAGGTATCATTTCGGGTTAACTTCAGAGACCACTTTGGCAAAGTTACAAGCAATTTTTCCAAAAACAATCCCAGAGTTATCCTGACATTGTTTCAAATGAGGTACTGAAATAGTCTAATAACTATTAAGGACTGGTTCAAAAAGTGCTGCAAATTAAAAAATATTTATAAGTGCTAACAGCTAAGATGTATATTGGAACGAGTTTCCGTCATCCCTTGTCATATTTGGTTTCGAAACAAACCGGTTTCTGCGTAGTGCCATCGTCAGTGTCGATTTTCGGAGATGACGGGAAATCGTTCCAATATATGTACATCATTTATCCACCCTGTCGGAAAATCAACAAAATAAAATAAGTCAGCTAACAGTTACTTTGTTTGACCTTTGGATTTTATAACCATAGAAATACATATTTACATCAATGAGGGGTAAAGAATTTTACCAAATTAATCGTTGCTATCCGTATGACCGAACTTTTCTGGAGCGACCCTATATCAAGTTTTGTTTAACGGTTTCGTGCCCTTTTGTGCGCCCTCTGCGCCACATTCTTTTTACTTCTGTAACGGTTTTCGAAGGTTTTCCTATTTTCAAAAGTTTCGCTTTCATCAGAGCACAATATCGCTCAATTTGCCGCAACTCAAGCACGTTGGGTGGATTCAAGTGTTTCCTAACATAATTTATATTGTTATCTTCGAACCACCTTTGGGTGACACGAGCGTGATCTGGTGGCGCCAAGTCTGGCCAAAATATAGTTGGAACATTATGAGGACGTATGAAGAGCAGAAGACGTTTTGGAAGACACTCTTTCTTGCAAATTTCTGCGTTGAAGGTTCCCATGTTGCTGTTGTTGTAGCGATAGCGACACTCTCCGAAGGCCCTGGGAAATGTTATCGATGTTGAAGGTCCTTTGCCGGGTTCCCATGGAAAACCAGAACCTTTCTGCCAAACTTTTCTATGTGGATGGCCCTTTCCAAACTAGCAATCTCCTCGCCAGACTGCAAGCTGTAAAATTGGGTACCTGGAAACGTTTTCAGGTCCATTTTCAAAAACGTTTCGTCGCCCATAATCATACAAAAACTGGTCTTTGCCAATTTGCTCTCACAGACCTTAAGTGCATGGAAAATGCATTTTTTCACCTAGTTTTGGAACTTTTTTCTTTTTGTACGTTTTGTGTGACTTGCTCATGTTTCGCTTTGGCTATTTTGATTATATTTCTAATTGACATGTATCGGTTTTTCCTAATTAGGGAGAAAATATTTTTCTCCAACTGGACGACTGCTGAGTTTTTTCGGCCGCTTCTTGGATTGTTCTTCTCTGAGTCACCTTCCTTCAAGAGCAAAATCGTTCGTCAGCCAATGTCATAGAATGATCATGTGAGTTTCGCCAAATTATTGTAACTAACATAGGCGGCTGTCGTTGTGTGGTGATAGCGTGCTTCGCCTACAACACCGAAGATCGTGGGTTCAACTCCCGGTCAAAGCAACATCGAACATTTAGAAAAAGCGGGGTCGCTCCTCGGCAGAGATTTGACAAACATTCCGAGTGTATTTCTTCCATGAAAAGCTTCTCAGTGAAAATTCATCTGCCTTGCAGATGTCCGCCAATTTGTAGGAAAAATTAGTAAAGGAGCACGACGTAAATTGGAAGAGAAGAGAAGTTTGGCCTAAACTCTCTGCGGAAGTTATCGCGCGTTGCATTTATTTTATTTATTTATTTAACATTGGGTTTATTCTGCAAATGTAGATACATTTTTTACGCAGCTCTTTTTCGTTCCTATTCATTTTTTCGCTATTGAAGAATTGACTTCAGAAGCCCATATATTTTTAAAAATGTCATGAAACACCTACTCAGAAATAGCTTTTTCAAAGCGTACTATGCCATATCGAAAAAACTTATTGGGAGTTCTAAATTTGCGAAACTTTCTGTACCAGTCCTTGATCTTGAGGTGATCTTGTCAATGTTCTGAAATTATTCCTAATCAGTCACAAAATATTTTTGAAATGATTTCAAAATGTACCCGAAATATTGCTTTAACTGTTTCCAAATGTTTCCAAAACAGTCTTATAGAGATTCTGAAGTTTTCCCGCAATGATACCTGAAATTACCACTGCGTGAGCCTGAAATTGTTCCAAATTAGTCCCGAAATAGTCTCGAAATCATACTGAAGTGATCCTGTAACTGTCCCGATATAGTTCCAGTGGTATTGCAATACTTCTTGCAAAATAGAAAATGCGATTCAGCTGAGCTTGAACAGGCGAAGTTCTCCCGTGCTCAAATCTCTCTAACGTTTCTAACGGAATGAAATTTGCATTAGTTCTCTATTCATTGAGCGTATATTGCTCATACTTGTTTGACGTGGCACTTTAGAAGTTAGCAAACTCAAAAATACCATTAAGTAGTAGCTTGAGTACTTTTTAATGAGTTGTAAAGGAGGGGGGGGGGGGGGGGGGGGGGGGGGCGTGTGAATTTGAAAAAAAAAAAAAATAAGGGCCTATCACGAAATAGTTTTAAATTTCGCAGTAGAAAGGGCAGCTGTAAGAGACACAAATCTATCCATGATAAAAACCTTCGGATCTACCCATATAACTTTGAATTTTGCTAGAATCTTCCAACCGAAACTTCTGGGTATAGAGAGGGCCTGTACGATCCTGTCGGAGGGCTCGGTGGTGGGTCGCGAGATGTGCATTTACTCAGACAGCCAAGCAGCGCTCACGGCGCTAAACTCCGCCATCACTTCGTCTAAAGCCGTCAGCAGCTGCAAGAGGTCGCTTCAAGCCGCAGCTAACTTCACAAACCTAACCCTTATATGGGTATCTGGTCACAAGAGCATCGATGACAGCGTTAAGGCAGACAAACTTGCAAGGGTAGGAGCACTGCTGGAGGCTGCGGAGGCGGTCGAGATGCAACGTTGACTTACATCGATCAAAAGAAACATACTTAGCAGATTCAAGGAGTTAGCAGCCTCCAACTGGTACTCCTCGGACACCTGCAAGATAACCAAGCAAATCTGGCCGAATTACGACAGTAAGAGAACAGAGCACCTTCTAAATAGGTCAAGAAAAGAATGTCCAACTCGAGCACACACTAGGTTTCTAACTATGGGCTGTTATGTGTTGCTTATGTTTGCCTTTTTGAGTCCACAGAAGGGCTCTGGATATTGGCTGACAGATCATTAATGACCTAAATGCATTTATCCTTTAGCTTGGCTGTCTTACATGATATGAGGGTACTATTCGAGGATAAGCCTATACGTAGATATTCTCTACCGCAAGCCGCATGGATTTCTGCTTCAGAAATAGTGGGGTAGCATCCCATTGGTATCAATTTCTTCAAGTTCGGCCCATAGATACCAGCTTCCGTCATCAAGTTTTGGTCCATCCGCGAAGCAGCCCTTTAAATCAGGGCCAGTATATAGATTCCCTATTTCCCAAAGAATTCTATCCACAATGGACATCTCCAATTTCCGTGAGATTCTGAGTCAAATGGGCTTTTACATCGCGTAATTGCAAAGTGAGATTTTATTTGAATTGCCTCCTTACTTTTATATGCCCTGTCATGTTGACAATCCTTAGCTCAAAAATATTTTGAAGTCTAAGTGCAGCAAGTGTTGCCTCTTTCTCTATGAGAATAGGAAAAGGCGGTGTTTCCACTAAGGCACTAAGTGCATCAACTGGGGACGTTCTCATAGCACTCGTTCTGCCAAACCAAACTAACGCCTGTTTAACGCTGCTCTGGTTTAAGTACCCACATTCGCCTGTAAAATGCTCGAGAATTGTCCAATTGGTACAGATATTTTTGTTTTAGGTCCGAATATTCCTGCTCCAACGCCCTCTGGTGTTTTCGCGCCATCTGCGTCCCATACCAGTGTATGCTCCATGTGGAGATCCTCAACACTAGAGGTGTTCCTTGTAGTCTTTTTTGCTAATTCTATTTTAAATCTCTTCAAATGTTAGGATATTGACAATGTCGTCTTTTGGATATTGGGTTAGTGGGTATTGCTCCGTCAGTATATCTATGTGGCGGGACTGAATTACCCTGCTTCTCCGGTGCCTTCCTTTGTTATATTTGACAAGATGCGCCGTGCTGTTTTTCTACTTCTTTGTGTAGTGAGGTCAGCTCGAGCAGCACCTCCATCGCAAACGCATGCCAAACGTTGCTCGAGATGCCCAGGCAACCGCTTCATACACACTATGATAGGTCGCATATCATGGCGTACATCCATTGTAGGAACTTGGAGCTGCATCTTGATGTCTTACCACAGATGCGTCTGCACACCTGATCTTACACTTATAGAATTCTGGACCTTTTTAAAAGCTTGCGTTTTCGAAAAGCAGTCGATATTCCACTCAGCGGTGGATATTATGATGAGTGATGTTCACTAAAAACACTGAAAGTCAAAGACAAAATATATTTATAAAATACGCATCGATCTGTGATCTGCGATCTGCATACGAAAAAAGGGTAAAGAGTAGCAAAAATTAATTTTTTCGTGCAAAAAAAATTTGAACAATCAAGCACATGTGCACAGCCAAAAGCAACATACATACCACGAATTCCCTTCTCCCTTAGCTGCATAGAGCTTCAAGTCAAACCAAAAACAGGATTTGAGCGGACAAGAAAGGCACACACAAAAAACCACAATGACCAAAATGTTTATACATTTTCAGTACAATGTAAACACGACATTACCCTCTTGCAAAATTTATTGTATGTGAAATGCATGAATATGCGCATAACGGTATCTCAATGACGTTTGTTGCCATTTGTGGTAATTGTTGTTATTCCGCTTCTACATGACGTTCGCCAAGGGACGACGAGCTCAGTCAGTTCTTTCACTGAAACTGCAATTGACTTGTCTCGTACGAAAAGGCAACTTTGTAGCTTTTATTTGATTCACAACTTTTTTTGTTGTTGTTTTTCTTCTGCTTTCCAAATAATTTTGTGAATTTTGCGGATTTTTTTTTGGCGGTGCGGGTTTGCTTTGTGTTAATGTGACCGCTGGCGGTTTCATGGGAAGACGAACTCAGTAACAGTGTGGTGGTTTTGAAAAAAAAAAAACAAAAAAATTACAAATAAAATTTAAAAGTGAGAAAAGAAGAAGGAAAACAATAAAAAAATTTTTTTTAAATTTAAGTAATAGAAAGGCGCATATCATCATCACATGCAACAAATGGAAAGCAACGAAATATTTTGGTTTACCTACAACACCAGCGATAACGCAACCACAAATGTAAGCAAACAAATTTGTTTTTGTTAGTAATAAAAAAAAAAATTTTAAACCAAAAAAAGTGATGCCAAATTTTACACGCTAAAAAGTCGTAAAAACGCATGAGGGAAGGCAGGTAAAAAAAAACAAAATAAAAATAGGGAGGCTAAGTAAATGTGTAAGAAGAAGCATGTGAAATGCATGGGAGTGGCCATAGTACGAAAGGGTGAGGGGTGAGATGTGAAAAAATAGTGAAATAAAGTGGCTTAACGTGAAAGTAACATGAAAATTTATGTGAGCTTCTCTAACGAATCCCATACAAGCTGCGCTTTGGGGTTCTTCTTAGCAATGCACAGTGGGCATTTTTTACAATTCTTTTTTTTTTTTAGAATGAAATTAATAAAATGATTATAAAATTTTTGTATGAAAATGTTCAATATAAGCCGGATCCGACCATTTCGTATTTTCCAAGTATCTATCCCGATATCTGTGCCTCTTAGCGGAATATTTGTCTTTTAAATAGCATTATCATCACAGAGTTCTAAATATATGTATGTAGCTCAAAGTCTCTAGCTTACCTTACATCGGTATCGAAAGGTTAGATTAGGTTGAATTGGCTGACCGAGGGCACACATAGGCCAATGACAATTAGGCCTTGTCTAGCTTACCTTAAATTAAAATCCAAAGGTTAGATTAGGTTGAAGTCGTTGCTCGAGGGCACGAACTTACTTAATTGGCGCTTAACGGTTTAAACGATTATGGCCGTCCAACAATGCGCGCCAGTCGCTCCTTCGCTCCGCCAACCGGCGCAAATTGGTCACACCAAGGGAGTTTAAATCGTTTTCCACCTGGTCCTTCCAGCGGAGTGGGGCCGCCCTCTACCTCTGCTTCCATAGGCGGGTTCCGATAGAAACACTTTCTTGGCCGGAGCGTCAACTTTCATTCACATAACATGGCCTAGCCAGCGCAGCCGCTGCCATTTAATTCGCTGGACTATGTTGATGTCTACGTATAGCTTATACAGCTCGAGGGCACACACGCCAGTGACAATTAGGCCTTCTCTATCTTACCTTACATTAGAATCGAAATGTTAGGTTAGGCTGAAGTGACTGCTCGAGAGCACACATATGTACGTAAGCCTTATGCCCCGTTGTGATACCACGAAATGACACCATTACCTCTAATCTTCGAACTATTCTGATACCCTGATTAAGTTACCAAGTTCTTGTTGTCATACTTCACGAACTAGCTCAGATTATATAGAAAGGGAGCTCCCAGGAAGCGCTATCTTCCGCCAATTAGCGCCGGCCAGTTGCAGATAAGGTGAAACACCAATGTTTCCTCTCCATCCCCCTGAAACTCCTGCAGTAACGTCGATAAGGCGTTCTTAACTGTTCTGCATACCTACCTGTAAGACAGCGCCTAGTTAGATTTTATCCGTACTTAGAGTGTAAACATGACGGTATCTTTTGGAATCCCATTTTGACCAGATTTGCTTAGGTATCCAACACCCCAGTGTTAGTAGCCATCTCTCGTCTGCTTGTCTATAAAGGTGCTCTTTTAGCATTAGCTTGCATGTGGCAAGGAGCATACCTAAGCGTTCTTTGTCAGAAAAAATCTGCGTGGTGGTACTCTGCCTAGTTGCTTCTTCTGCAATGCAGTTTCTCTCGATATACGTGTGCATCGGGACCCATGTGAGGTCTACACAGTTCTATTTGGAGACATCGGCTACAGTTTAGTGTTAGTTCAGAACTGAACGAGTAAGAGCCAAGAGATATTATATCCGCCTTGCTTTCGCTGCAAATAAAGATTTCCTTGTAGAAAGTGTGGCCCCTATTCTAACTGCGGTTACATATGCCTAGAAACACTACAGTGATCGGGTAGCCTGTATGGCTAGTAAGAGATTATCAAGATTGGGAATTTTCAGATGTTGTTTCTCATAAAATAATGAAATAGAACGAGTAAGTCCTATCTTCGGCTGATATCCAGCCATGAATCATGATCAATAACCACTTTTATTAACCAGGGTGGCTACTCCATAGATTTTCTGCTCCAGATCCCCAAATATTTTGCAAGGGCCTTATTAAGTAACTCAATTCGGACGAAATTTGTTTCGAATTTGATGAAAAATGTATGTGCCTTGACAGCTTTCGCATTTGTAGCCTTGTATTGTGGACTCTTTCTATGTTTTCTAGGATTTTAGTATGTCCAGATCTTTCTTCTATTCAAGGCAGCATTGAATTTGGTCTCAGTACGTCGGGCCTGTAGTTCGAACAGCTGGTTATTATTTCTTCCCTAAAATGCACTGAAGACGGCGCAACTTTTTAAATTGACACACAAAAAAAAAACGAATTTCTCTAGAGCGACAAAGAACATGAGGCTGTTTCGAAGCCTCAAGTACTCGATTTGTATATGTGTATTTTCTCTTCTATTCGGCACAGAGATTACACTGAATATGGCCGAATTGATTAAACTTATGCAATTTGGACTGCAGATACTGCTGATCGAAATAGCAGAGTCTTAAATAAACACGAGGAATATTTTTAACGCGCCGCATTTGCTTGAAAAGATACCTGTCCAGTTTGATTTTGCGCCAAATATTTTCAGCATATCCCACTGTACAGAGCTTCAGCGTAGTTTGTATTTGATTGTTTTTTAACAAATTCTTTGTTTTTTGTTATACATATATTCATGTTTGCTTGATTTTAAATTTTTTAATGTGTGCATTGTTGTTGTACTTCCTCACAAGACTTCATCACCAGACCCATTAATATTCCTCCCCTATATGCGCGTCTTGTTATGATGCTCTGTGTGTTTTTGAATTCGCGCTTTTGCTCCTTTACTTTTACCGATTTCGGTGCAATGACTTTTATTTGAAATTTCGTATACAAGTTTTTATATTTTCGCTTGTTTTTTCCAGTTTTTTTGTGTATTTTTATTATTTTTATTTCAGCGAATTCATTGCCTTACCTTTTCTGGATATGTTTGACCTACTTTTTCGTCAAACGTGCGTCGTCAATGGCATAACCTCGAATGCAGCTCGTACATTGAGTAAGAAAAAAAACAACAACAACAAAAAACATGTGCTAAAAAAACAAGAATTGCTAATTCAAAGACTTAACAGCGCTTGAGCTCCGGTTTATTGAACATTTGTATTGTAGCCTCGCAGTTGTTGTTTTTGATCTTTGCTGTGCTGCTTCGTAATTTTTATGCAATTATTCCGGAAAACGAGTTTCTCACTCTGTCAGATCTGATCTTTTTTCGGCATTTTTGAACTGTACAACGGTGTTTTATTTTTATTTTTTTTTTTTTGTTTCGCTTCAAAATCAATTCTCATGTTTTTCAATATTGTGTTTTTCCTTCTTATTTTCTATACAGTCTTATAAAGTTAGCGTTTCTTCGTTTATCATATACGACTAACTTAGGTTAGGTTAAACTGGTCGGTCCGTGAGAAATTCACATAGACTGTATGAGTCCGTAGTGTTACCAGAAGTTTGTTTAACGACCAAAATGAAAAACCCTATCAAAAACCACGACCTAGATATGTTATAAAATAACTTCGTCCTCTTGGCAAATACTAGAAACTTTCTAGGACCTATACCACTTGCTGCTTCTAGATCTAACAGCTGTATCACTCCTAATTAGCTGGAGTCTTAGCCTGGCAAGCGCAGCGCAAGAACACAAAACATACTCGATCGTTTCCTCCTCCAACCTACACTTTCTGCAGCTGCTATCACTGAACAAGCCTAATTTAAATGCACGTGACGCCAGAAGCCAGTGCCCAGTCAGATAACCTTTCATGAGTCTACAGTCCTCTTTTTTTAATGATACGAGTAACTTTGTTAGTTCGCGCCTTCCCCGCTTGGTCAATCATCTGAAACACTCGCCTTCTCTTAATCTCGGAAAGTCTACGGAGCAAGAGATTGAGGGATGCGCCATTTTTAGTTAGTTTATCTGATTTTTCAATCCATAAATAGTTTACGATTTTTGTTCAACAATCTTTGTAGTCCAAATGTGAGAACGCATTTTATTCGGGTATAAGGGATCCAACTACAATAAGGTTAATGAGGCCTGAATGACGAGATACTGATTGGCCTGGAATCCTTAGGTGATACATGAGTGATTCTGGCGGCCTGGGGAGCCTAAACATGTTTCAAGTTACTAAAACTCTCCTTAACCTATACAATACTCTGGCGTTCCAGCTGGGGGAGCCTTTGCTTCTAGCACATCTTGTATAGGAGGAACCAATTTCTTTAAAAAAATTTGTTTAATAAATCCAATCCGTTACTAGCCTGCGGAAAATTGGACGAGCTCAAAACTAGTGCAGGGACAGACCATTTGCTCGCGAGTCAGCTGTGTACGTCTTGACTCGCCGTCAAAAACAAAATCGTCCGAGCGACTATCTAATACTAAAATATTATCTCTAAAACATCGAAACTGACTCTTGAATCTGAGTCGCTGTCTGTAGACCCTATTACACGACGATGTATTTCGCTGTAGCAAATGTCTCTCAGTGCAAAGAACCTTCATTTTAGCTAGTGTTCAACTGGCTCAGTTTCGAACGATTCTTGTTCGAAGTGTCTTTTAACTACCACTTTGGGAACCGGTGTAGTACTAGTTGTTGTTGTGTTAACAGTGCTTCGCCCCATGCAATGGGTACGACCACTCACAAATTTTCATCGTACCGCTCTAACGGGAGTCCTAGGAAACTGTCAGTTTCAACAGGGGCGAACCATAGGGAGATTGGTGTTAGAGATGCAGGTTCCACATTACAATTGAAAAGATGGTTGGTGTCATGTGGAGACACATCGTATACAGGACATACATTACGTATGTCGGGGTTGATTCTATAAAAAAAAAGAGTTTAACCTGTTACAGTATCCAGAACGAAGTTGGGCGGATTGACTCATGTATCCCTTGGTATGTGTGCTTTCTCCTTCTGCAAGATTACGATATTATATATTGATAACAGAGTTTACAGGGCGCGTCGTGAAAAAAGCGTTTACCGATACTGTGTGGATTTTGTTAAGGGCCTCCCTACGCTTGTCTGGATCAAACGGCTGTGTTGGCAGGTGCCGGATCTCATTATAGTGCTTATGGAGATGTCCCCTTAACCCCCATGGAGTCGGGACTATGCTAAGCAAGTCATATCTTAGTTTTTTTTCGCGATTTCCTCATTTGATAATTGTTCTACTGATTTCGTTATCTTTTCAGGAACTCCATAAGAATCTTAGCAAAAAATGTTAATTACCTGCTAATTACTTTCACTTTCACACCCATAAGAAGAAATACACCTCGCCTTATCGCTACTTCTGGGTTTACCATAATTTTATTGCTTTTTTCATTTTAATTTATCATTGCCCTGATAACGCACAAAGCTGCTGGTTTTTATGACTCATACATTTGTTTGTATGTAGATTGAGAAATACCCGCCCATTGTTTGCCCAGTTATTGTTGTCACAGTGTGTTGTTGGCCTACGCTTTTCAGAAGGTGCGAACGAACTGACACTTTTGCTGACGACGATCTTTGCACTGTGACGGGCGCCAGTCAACATTCAGCAGCCGCTAGATCTCTAGATACCTTAACACCGTCAAACTCAGGCCCGCGCGCCTCCACTTGGCCCCAGTTGTGCTAGGTCTCTCGGTAAATATGCCGTAAAATTATTGTAATAAGCGAATTGTAAATTAAAACATCATTGTTAAATAACCCCTTTTGCCGCTGCTCATATTCATTGCTCATTGGTTGTTCTAGGTTGCTGGCGTACTGGGTGACGCGTTTTTTACGTTTTCTTGTGTATGCAAGAGTAATTAAACATGCGAGAAAGTGTGAAAAACATGCAGAAAAAAAAAAAAAAACAAAAGATGCATACAAGCCTTTATTTTTTATATATTTTTGAATTTTTATTTATATTTTTTTTACAGCAAAGAAATTTAAATGCAATTGTATGGAAAAATGTCTCACAAACAAAACTGGGGGACGCCTGCTTTTTTAGCTTAAACAATACAAGAAGGAAACGAAATGGCGCTTTCGCTACAGCAGCGAACCCACAACCATCGTCATTTTAAATTATGAGCCATGTGTGCTTAGTAAATTTATTATTTATTCCCTTTTCTCAGCTGAGTTGAGTGACATTTGTTGTTCATTTCGTTGACACCTTTTCATTCCTGTTGTTTTGTTTCTTTATACACAAACAATGCCGTTATTTAGCGTAATATTCATAGACAGGAATGGGCAGAGGACGATCAGATGAGCTGATAACGTAAACGCTAAGACAAATACAAGGCGATGTCTCTAGGTTACCAAAACCTATTTGAGCTAATATAGGCCTTTTATAAAAAAAAAATCAGATACCGCATTTTTGTATGAAAAATGGCACTGAAGATAGCCCACCACCGAAACAAGTTTCTTCCCTAATCAAACTTTGCTATCTGAATCTGAAGTCTTTGAGAGTGTCCTCCTTGATAAAGGCCTTTCTTGGCTTGAAACAATAAAGATACTGAGAATTTTTTCCATTTTTGTACCAAAAATAGCACTGAAGATGGAACAACCCCTTAACCGTTTTGTCACCAAACCACATTTTTCATTCTTAATATGACATACATCAGAGAGCCTTTTTCAGTAAAGTTATGTCCTAGCTTGAAACAGTGAAGGTATTATGTGGAATACAGGGGCGGGATCACCAAACGATAAACCAGTTTCCCCGATTTAGTCTACTAATTTTTCACACATTGTGATATGGATGGCAATAGAACGGTTAAAGATTCTTGGAAATGATTCAACTTTCTTGGGCCCAAATACATCAGATGGGGCTTAACTTCACCTTAACACGCTTGAAAAATATTGAATGAGGCAACCGAAAGCTCCATTTAACCTCCTAAAAGACAACCGCATCTCCTACTCACACAGACGAAATATTTCAGTCAGGGAAAGCAAATCAAACCGGAGTTTAGCCGATAAACGAAAAACTTACAAATTGCGCCATCTGTCGGCAACTTCTACCAGCGCACACAATTCACAAAAAATTTTGAATATAAAGATATTGCATGCGCGAACTTCGGTGGAAAGCAGCGGAGCGTAACAAAATTCTAGTAGGTCACTTTCACCACACCAAAAACTTTAACACAATTCTTAACATAATTTAAGCACAGAAATACACTGATTGGAGTTTTAGTGAGTAAAAGTTAAAATTCTGAACACTTTAGCTGAATAAAAAGTGTACCAATAATTATTAAATAACAAATACAGACAGTGGTAGTTTAACAAATTCTGCTGTGGTAAGTGGTGAATGTGACCTACTAGAATTTTGTGAAGCTTGCCTCACACGATTTTTCGTCTATGCAATGTCTCTATATTATATCGTTTCTGCAATTCATCGCTTGTCTCTTTGCACACAATGCAGTCGCGATGCTCTACAACAGTCGCTCTAATATTTGCACAATTCAGTTGCCCAATAAGGAAGTACGCGTTGCCTAATAAAGCGCATGTGGTATACGCGCGCCTTTGGTCGCCTACAAGCGCGTGCTTGTTCTTCGTTATCATAGCGTGTTGATGATGACAACGACCGCGATCTTTGCTGAAAAGCACTTCTTCTGTGCCAACAACACATTCACTATTTACGCTCGATATGCCTTACGCGCGGTCGGGGATGTATGCAAATATGAACGCCCCAAAGCGCCTTGGCTGCTCTATCCGAAACAACTATTTGGTGAGTAAATAGTTAAAAGCGCGCGCGGTCTTTTTTATGTTGTTGTCGTCGTTTTTTTCTCCCTGTGGTGCAAATAATCAAGCAGTAGCTGTAAAAATGAAGGTAAAAAGCTGATGCTTTACGTGCGGGTTTTTTTTATTCGACGCGTATCACAAACGTCGCTAGTCAGTCAGTCTGTGCCATTTGGTTTTTGCTCTCACACCGTTTGTTTGGATTTTCGCTTCATCACATTATTTGCTGTAAACGCGCGCGTGTCCGCCCGTTGTGAGAACTTAAATTTGCGTTTTGTGATTAGCACATTTGTGTTGACTGCGCTCTACAATTTACATAGGGTCTAAAAGGTTACGTTTGAAGCGAGATAAAGTTACGCTTTGCTAATAGAGGCATTAGTGCGCAGCTAGACGGGTATATTTTATTTTCGTTTGGTTTTGGTTAGCGCGCCCGCATTGTTAATAATGTCGCTTGTAGTTTTCCGCTGTCACTTTGCGCTAAAATTGCTACAAACTTTGTGTCCACGCTTAGATCGTCATCACTGTAGTCCTCAGCGCGTTGTTTGCCGTACATCATCACCACCGCAGCGGTTTTACGATTGCGATTAGCATTGCCAATGAAGCTGAACTATTTTCAAAGCGCTGAGCGTTTTTTTTTTGTTTTAATTTTAGTTTACCTTTGTACAATTTTCTTCTCTTATTTTCATTCACTTCGGTTTTCACACGGCAAGGCAGCAATCGTTCTTTCGCTGTGCTTGTTTGTGGATTTTTGCTTTGCCGTTTTGCATTAATTTACTCCTCTTTTAGTATTTTTTTACATGCTTTGCTTAAGGCCATTATTTTCTCGTCGTTTTTTAGGGTCGCTTGACATGTTAATTCCCTTGGATTTTGCTTTCATGTTTGCTGATGTTGAAGGATTGTGTTGCGGCCGTGGCCAAGGTCTCTGTGGTCCGCAGAGGGCGCGGCACAAATAGTTGAGCTTTTTGTTTGGATATTTACCTCGTTGTTTGAAGTCAACCAATTTTAAACTAATTTGGTGCAAAGTTGATACTATTTGTAAATGCAAGAATTGTTTTTGTTGGAAGAAGAAAGAATAAGAAGAAAAAAGATTTGAATTTTTTGTCAAGGTTTCTTTGCCGGTTAATATCTCTATATTTTTACGGATAGCTGAACAAGTTTTGCTAGATTTTCGTGAAACTGAATAGTAGCGGACAAATATGCCATTAATCGAGTACAACAAAGTTCATGTTCGCGTGGAAAACTAGCATAATTCGTTATTTGCGTGCAGAGGCATATGAAATCAGTATCAAAGTGCTTTAAACTCATTCTGTTTGAGCGGGCGTATAGAAATTTCTTGAACAGCGACCTCACATTCCCAACGCGGTGCTTCAGATGTGGGGTGTGTGGTTGAGCATCAAGTTTTGCAAGCAATACAAAGTCTGTGAAGCACTTCGCCATGAGGCCTTCAGAAAGCTGGGTTTTTAGTCTTGACTACTTTAACATCACAATCATCTGCATAGTCGAAGCGGAGCAAACTTCCAACGTTAGTGGCTACCACATGATCCAATAATCGTCAGAACAAAATGGTCGCTGCTGGCCGTAGAATTTTCACAAGCAACTTGCAACGAATATATACAGCACACAGTACCCTATCTCCCTTTTCCTTTAGTGGCTCCAGCACACTTATACTGGGACCTACTAATCTACATATAGTTCCAGCAGTCTTACCTGTGAGCTTTTCATCTTGCAAAGCTCTCACTCATGGTAAGCTATTGTAACGAATTTTGGGGAGTTCCGATTATTTTGCACCTTCTGCTATCTTTCGTATCACTGAACTGTCGAATAAATAACTCCAATATTCAGTATTGCAATATGGTTTTTATTTAGTCGACTTTGGGAGTAGTACACGTATTTCACAAAAGCGCATTTAAATCAAATTGAGAACTGCTTCCTCAGCTTGCTCTGCTTTCAAAATCTCGGTTTTCTCGTTCACCCATTTCTCCTAAGGTCTAGTAATTTCTCATGCTTGGCTACCAGCTATATATATGTATATTTGTAGTATATGTTTTTCTACTAGCCATATGCGTGTGTATGTGTGAGTAACTACTCCGGCTGATGACTACATGTGTGTGTGTGAGATATTTCTTCGTTGCCTTGTACATAAGTGTCGCTGCTTGCTGTGTTTTGTTGTTGCAATGATTTACTAACAGCACAGTGATGTCAACATTCGCCACACTATTTATTTTTCTCGTGTAATACCAGCTGAAGTTTTTTAATTTTATCTTCAGTTCGCATTGAATGGGGTTTCCGAACGAAAAATGGCATTGAAGATAGCACAACACCGAAGCCGGTTTGTCTCCAAATCAAATATACATAAATTATCCACCCTGTCGTTATGTCAACTAAATTAAATGGATTGGTTTTCCTAACATCATCCACGCTATTGTGCTCCCCATAATCGGCAAGCCAGCTGGCATAGTTTTCGCGTAAGATATCTGTTATCAGGCATTAAGTTCTTCCTGTAGAACAAGCTTTTTCTCTTAAGGAGTACTCAGCTTTCGTTACGAGAGAGCTGCGCTTCTTAACACTAAGGCCTAAAACTTTATCACCCTGTTTCCACTTTTAAAATAATTCTAAGATATTTAATTTAATAGTTTTAAGATATTTACTAGACTTAGCTTCTTGAAAACTTTTTGTTTAAATTCTTGCTTGCTTGTATCCCTATTTATGTTTGCTTTTTCCTTTCCACAAATATGCACTCAATCCGGAGTGATTCATCTATGTGACGCGCCAATTAAAGGTTGCTGCCAAAACTTTCTAAACATTCGCTTATCGGGATGGAACGCCAGAAAGAAAAAAAAAACTGCAAAAAATTCTGACATGCGCTTGCAAGCAAGCTTCTACCACATTCTTTAACAATGAGAAGGCATAAAATAATTTTTGTTGTTCTAGTCACAAAACGCGCGTTCACAGTACCATACAAGACGTTAGCGCAAACTTAAAGGAAGTGACTGAATGCTATAAAAAGCAGCCATTTGATCATCGGATATCGCATCCAACCTTACACTATCAATCTCCAGTTTGGTTGCTCTCATGATCACACGTTTTCCTCTATTTTTTAGAGTCGAAGTCTACTCAACACCAAACCTGTCAAAAGTCTCTGTTAAATTATTGGTTCTAAATTACTTAGTGCTCGCTATTCTGTTTATCGGTTCTATGCGATGGTGCCCTTACCAGGTAATAAATCTAGTAAGAAAGTTTTCGCGGTGGCCGTGGTGTGATGGTAGCGTGCTCCGCCATCCTCACCGAAGATCCTGGGTTGACGCCCCGGGAAAAGCAACATCAACATTTTACATCAAATTTTTTCCATCAGAAGAAAAATTTTCTAAGCGGGTTCGCCCTTCGACATCCGTATTTCCCACCCTTACTCCCGCCAAGTATTCCGTTGGGAGGTGGTTGAACGCTAAGATCTACGTCTGTTGGGGTCAAGTTGCTTTACGTTAGTACAATGACGTTTAGTTCGCAGGAGATAGAGTCAATATACTTGTATGCTAATTTAAACCTCCCGTTGCTTTTTGTCTGATACGTAATTTAGTAGTAACATAGTAACGAAAGAGAGAAGAAAAATATTAACAATCGAGAGGTAGAAAGTTCCTACATGCTTAAAGTAGAGTATATATCAGTGGTCGACAAAAATTCAAATGTAAGTGTATTAGTGAGAACGAGAGCAGGAGGATCCCATTAGGAAATTAAATTTAAAATTACAACATGTAGGGGATGCATTTATACCAAACATTTTGGAAAATTTCATTTTTGATTCAGAAATAGTATGAAATTGTCAACTACAGATGGCAACCTTGCTAATGCGTAAGAACAAAATCGAACAGGACTAACGGATGAATACAAAAGGGAGTCGAATCGTGCAACCGTAGCAAGCGGACGTAAAATTAAAGTTTATTTTCTTTCTTATAAATTTCGATGTTAAATTACAAGTATATTTCTTTAACTAATTTCATTAAACAATTAGTATTAAATTTTTAAATACGTGTGTGATTTATTCGGCTATTCGACAAATTATTCTCAAGTTCCTCAAATATCGCAAAAATTGAGGCGATCGCTCGCTACTAATACATTTGCCGCAACCGGGGAAATACAAAATGTTAAAAAAATATGTAGCTAACTTAAAAAACAAAAACAAAAAGACAAAGATACATTCATTTCAATTTTTTTAATTATTTCACAAATTTTTTTAAACATTCTATAGTAGTTTTTTGCAGTGTAGAAGCTAAATTTTTTTTGGCTCAATAACTTAAAAAACTCATATTTTATTGAAAAGTTATTTAATATAACATACCCAAAAAGGTAAAACCCAAATCTAAACATGTTTTGAAGATGAGCTACATATGGAAAGGCCGTCATGCCAGTTGCGTTTCCCCATCGTAATATTTCTCACAGGGTACCTTAACATTTTTGCGGCAGCGGTGCGCAGTGTTTATTCGTTGCTGTCTCGCTAAGGACTGACGATAGATAGTAAGAATATGTGTGAAGCAAATCGGGCTCAATTGAGCTATGGCTATGGTTTTTGTTGCTTTTACTATATATTTCAGCCTTTTCCCAAGTGTATCACTCTGACGCAGATGTTAGTGCGATTGAAAAGGCCTTGTCTACAATCCGTGCTTATTTCAGTCCCCTCCACATTTGAAGTCTGTTTGGCACTCACAAAACTGAGCTATTTAATGCTCGCTACTGCGTAGTCTGCGTCTAGAAATATAGCATCGAGAACACTCAAAAAATACATGATATTCATCTTCTGTTGGTTAGCCTCCACAGTAGTTGTTGTTGTAGCGATAAGGACACTCCCCGAAGGCCCCCAAGGCCCGAAGGCCACGGGGAGTGTTACCGATGTTGATGGTCCTTTGCCGTATGCACATCCGGTACGTTCCGGCAACAAGCACCATAAATGTAGTATCCATCTCGGGAACGATTTGTTATAACCACATAAAACCTTCTAGGCCATACCGCCCTCCCACCCCATAGATCCATCAGGAGTTTGGTGTCGCCAGAGCCTCGGTTGTTAATGAAACAGGACTCGCCATGGGTAGGTGAGTTGACAATTGCCTTGAATCAATTTGGTATTTTAGTCGTCTCCTATGACAGGTATACCTACCGCCGGTATATTCTAAGCCCCATAACCCGCTGGGGTCCTCCACAGTGGTCACATATGTTATTGAGCTCGTACTTTAACCGGTGAAGGTATTCCTTGAAATATTATGTACAGCGTCCCGTTGTTAAGGTATTCTATCTGTGCTGCCAGTTCTGCACGCTGCTCTTTCGTGCTACTGCGAGTGAATTTTCAATTCTGATCAAATATAGCTGCTTCTTTTGCCAATATGTCTTTACGACATATTCCTGCTATGAACAGTGATGCATCATGTGATACAGTTTTAAGAGTGCTACAGACGCGTAGCGCACACAGGCGTTATATTGACTTTATCCCGCAGAAATATGATTGGAATACGTGGCATTGAATTTTGATTTCATCTCAGGCAGCACGTGGCCTTTTAATATCTCAGTGACGTGTCTAGGCGGTAGCGCTACCAACTGGGGGTACTGTGTTAATGCATTTGCGCCGCACAGCGCTCATAAAGCTTAATAACTTACGCGCACTTCAAAACGCGATGATAATGAAGAAGCGCGGTGCGCGCATTTTATTAACTGATTGTATAACATGGGTTTTGCTAAGACGTACAAATCCAGAGACATGCACATATAACATCTTGCTGAATGTGTAAAAATAACCCAAGTTAATACTTAAAAAAAAAACTAAACAATATATACTAAGAGTGCTAATGGCAGTATGCGTGCTTCTTATTCGGTGGTTGGTACTAGTAATGTGAAGCTATAAGTACAAGCAACTAGCGCGCCGGTTGCCGATTGCGCGTTGTACGCGGACAATAAAATACATTCTCACCAACTCTAGTGTCAACGACATGCACAAAGCGCAACATTTTCATTTTTGTCAACCATTGCCAAAATATCAGACAATTACGTACTTCTTTTGTACTATAGCGCGCGTTTGCTTTAAACACTGATACAAGCAATTTTCTTATTTAATTTTTTTTTGCCATACACTACCGTTTCGTGTTGCTTAACGCATCGCTCAACTTTTCGAGTTACTTAATTATATTTCGAGTTGTTCGACAAAAAGTGCCTCTGCTATTTTTAGTTTTTTTTTTTTGTAAACGTATGACGATAATAGCTCTGAGGCGTCTGCGGTTTTAGCTGCAAGTGGAGCGCGTTTACAGCAAAGAAGGCGGTGCGTTGCATGTGCAATGTGCATGATGTGACGCGTTTAAAGAAATTTATGTAAATTTGATGAGTTTGAGAAAAACATAGACGCTTGCTTAAGTATTTAAGTAGTAATAAAACATTTAAAATTGGAAAATTTCAGTCACCGTGGACTTGTTTCTGGAAGTAGGTGTAGTAGAGGCGTGAGGTTGAATTACTTACTCTTTATTGCCACTAAAGATATTAAACAACTAAAGTTATTGCGCGTTTAGGAAGCGATGAAGTTGTTTGATGAAGCTGTAAATAATATTACAAATAACCGGAAATTTTTATTGTATAGAATTTCTGAATGAATATTTTTTACTCGTCCGAAAGATTTTTCCTTCTTCATATTTGTTGTTGTTTTTGTAGCGATTAAGACACTGTCTGTAGGTTTTTGGGAGTGTTATCTTTTTTGATAGTCCTTTGTCGGATATACTTAGATCCGGTACGTTCCGATAACAAGCATCATTAAGGTACAAGCCCGACTATCTCGGGAACGATTTAATATGACCATCAATTGAACCTTGTATGCCGTTCCGCCCTCCTCCCCTTAGTTTCATGAGGGGCTTGATGTAGCCAGAACCCCACCTGTTTAAAAACAGGATTCACCACGAGTAGGTGAGGCTTACAACTAAATAAATAGTGCTGGCAACACCTTAAAGGATCACGCTACACAACCCCTATAATCATTTGAGTATTTTAGTCTCCTCTTATGACAGGCGTACCTTCATGTTTATTCGTAAATGTCAGTACAAAATTGGGAAATATTGAAATACCTTTGCGTAGCTTCACGCGCAGCTAGAGGCTTGAAATTTGGAATATACTTCAGGACGCGATGACAATGCAACAAGAGTGAAACAAACTTTCGCTAGGTGACGCGGCGATCGTGATATTTAGTTTTTAGATGGGGCAGAGGTCGAAATCAGCAAATCCATACGGAGCAGGTGTAGTTTTGAGATCGAATATCGACTTGACTCAAAAGGCTGCAAGCTCGACTTTTAGATATTGAGCGATTCATGAGGCAAGACATAGTACTTTTGTTTCATACAGGGAGCCGACCTTGAGCTCCTCAGTATTAAAAAAATATACAAGAAAAGGCATATAGACTTTTGATGCACTGCTTGATTGCAAAGACTACCTGAGGTAAGAGATGGGAAATTAGGTCTTATACAGTGCACTCTATGGTTTCTTGTCGTACCAGAGGTTTGTACAAGTTTGTGTGCCTATTAAAAGATGGGCCGATCCCATCTATCCCTTCTCCACAAATACACTTGAAGTCATATTAAACGACGAAAAGCGACTTCATCGTCAAACTCCGAGAAAGCCCCAGCAGCTCTAGGCGGTACGCAGTGCTGCTTTGGAAGTGCACAATAATCCAACGAATAAAAATGATGAATAATATACCTGAAAAGTTTCGCCAGCTAAGTCGTTGAACGATCTAAAGTGTTCGGCTATTCGACACTGAATATGTATCCTCTTCTGTCCCTGTTGTTACCTGTAAGCACAGCCTCACGCTGACCTTTGAACAGGACAATTTCAAATAAAAACAGGCAATGCAGGATGATTCCTATGGGTCAGTATTTATAAAAAAAAAAACGCTGCATCATCCGACCACATCGTTTGCATATAAGTAAGCCTGCTGGTTGAACTACAATGAATAATTGTCTGACTGGCTGACGAAGATCCATGGGAACGTACGGGACTCCTCAGTAATTACTTCTGGTGGAGCAGCATATAAACTACTTCTTCGAAGGCGCTTATGACTTGAAGCTATGGAGTAATAAAACTAAAACGGCACCCCTATTCTTAGCATATTTTTAGGCGGTTGTGACAAACACCTTATTTTAGCTACACATCTAGCTCGGGTTGAGATAGGTTGGTTGCCGACTACCCCTGATTAGCACATACATATGTGTAAACTGCCGAGTCTCTATCAAAATAACCGAATATGAAATGCTTACTTCGGGGACCTTACTGAGGTATATCTTAGGGTGCCTTTTCATTTTACCGTCGAAGATATTCTAGTATGCATTTGGCGTATTTTTCGAAGTAGTAAAACTCTAGAGGATCTTGAAATGAGTGATAATCGAGAGGTAAAATCAAAAAGTAAAAAATTGTGAAAACTAAATAAAAAACTTCGAAATTTTGGTAAAATTTACTCGAACTTTCACGAAAACGTTTCTGAAGTTCTCTTTTTTTTTTACTAACTTGTGAAAAATTTAAACAACGTGACGTCAGGGCGAACAAAGCGACATCTGTTTCGATGAGACCTTGTAAATCTCTTCTTATCCTTTTCTTCCGGAAGTGGGATTCGAACCCGCACTCCTGCGATGGGTGAACTGTTACCAACACATTCAGCCACAACCATTCCTTAGTTGTTGTACAACTTATCCCAATTGTCTTTTTTGCATAGTTTATTCTTTGCACAGTACATAGTTTTATTGTTATCATGTATTAAAGCTGCGCTTTTTGTTGTTGGCGGTTTCAAAGTCGTGGTATTTGCTTAGCTCTATTTATAATAGAAATACAAAGGATTCACCTCACCAATGTTGTCTTTTTGTATAAATTAAGTCTGGATTGCCCTTGTTGGTTTTAAATCTCTGAAAACACATATTTGAAGCAATTTTGTTAATAATTTTTTTTTTGGTGTGCATAGTTTCAGTAATAAATTCCAAAAAATTTCTTAAATTATCCAAAGTAAAAAAATGTAATTTTCTCTAATATCAATAACCGTAAGAGCCTGTCTCGCTAATTAAATCCCTATAAATAATATTGATATAACGGTGAACAGCGGAAGCACTCCTATAAATCCAATGTCACTGATCAAGTTCTGTTGAGCGAGCCTTAAAATATTCCCCACAATTTGGGTTTAATAAAATTGAGTATATATGTACAAGCGTGTATAACTAGGAATAGCAACAAAAAGGATATTTTTAGAGACATTTTACAAAGCGTGCAGCGGGGCATTCAAATGGCTTTGAGAGAGGCACATGCCTCAACACCAGTATGGTGTATGGTAAGATGAATTCGAGCTCATCACCCGAAAAGCTAGCTGACGAAGAAGTCAAATTCAGAAACACGGCCTAGTAGCAATAAAAAATATTTTAGTAAACGAAATTTGTTGAAAATGCCATTTTCGTATTCGGTCTTCTTCGTATCTTCTTTTATTTTTATTCCTCGTCCCTACTTTTTTAATTTTGTGTTTGATCAGTTTTCCGATTACTTGATTATGTCCGCATTTTTTCCTCTCTTATTTATTTTTTTTCATCTTCAAACATTACTTTGTTTTGTTCCATTTTCGTGCTTTTTCTGTAACTTAGTCTTCTCTTCATCCTATTTTTTTTGCTTAAACTTCAAAAAAATTTGTTTGATCAGCTCGCACGCTTCAATTTGCCTCCAACTGCTTATGTTTTACATTTTTCCAATAGATGACAAAGGGCAAATTTGTTATATATTTATTTTTCAATTCTTTTTTTTTTCTGGTATTTCTTTTAGCTGTAAAACATATGTGAAGTGTCATTTAGTTTCAAAAACTAAAAACACAAGAAATCAAAAATAATAAATAAGTAGTAAAAAGTGATTGACACTTGATCGAAAACAAATGTTGTGCTTACTCACCACCGTAACGGTAAAAGTGTTTGAATATTATTATACGCTCAGTTCGCATTTGTTCGGCTCAGTTGCAAGCAATACCAAAAAATTTTGTGTATTCGAGAAATTGTACTCGAATGAGAAGTATGAAAGCCCTCACACACGTTGACAGCCAAATGTCAGTTCGAGTGTTTGTTATGTAGAATTAAAAAATTTGTTTAAATTAAGTATCGAAATTCAAAAGTGTTTTCAGAGTGGTGTGCTGAGATTAATAATTTATAGTATAATGGAAAGATACATTTATTGTTCTTTAGTGCTCAAACAGTTATTTTTGGGATGTTTTATATATGAGTGTTTATTCAATTAATGAAATAAGTTAATTGTTACATTTTAAAGTTAATGCGTAAAAGTATATCAATTGAAAGATAAAAAAGTAATAAAGAAGATAAAGAATGTTCTGGCAACACAGTTGCCAGATGTATATATAAATAATTTATTGTGGTGGCGCTGCCATCTCGTTTCATACATAACATTTTTCTCTCCTCTGCAAGGGCTAAGGTGAGTATCCGTCAGGTGCCCTTCTCTGTCTGGTTGATCTCCGTAGAATTTGGGGTATCCTACTTGTTTCGGGTGTTGTATGCGGTGTCGATGTAGGATTTTGCCCTATTGTACTATTGGCCGAAGCAAAGCCTTCAACATCTTCCGATCCCCACGATTCGTTTTGCGCCGTTTCAGTAACCACCGGTTGCGTTATTGCTTCAGTGCTATCTACTTCAGCTGATGCCTCGGTTTCATTAGTGTTGTCTTCGGTTGACAGTCTCGCCTTGTAATAATCAACTTCCCGAGCTGTTTTATCAGGTCCAACCGGGGCTTTGCGTATTTGGTCTACATGCCGTTTTACACTTTTCCCATTGAGTAGTATTTCATAGTGCAGATCACCTAGACCTGCGTTTATGGTTCCCCTGAGCCACTTACAAATTCGTGGATTCCCAGACAAAAAGTAAACATTTTGATTTGGTTCAAACTCTCTAATAGTTTTCTTGGACTTTACGTATTGCTTCCCTTCTACCTTCGTTGAAATTTCCTCTGGTTGAATTAGATTCAACCTTGTGCGCAACTGTCGCCCCATAAATAGTAGTGCTGGTGATGACCCTGTGGTTGCATGCGGTGCGTTTTTGTATTGCCTCCAAAATTCATTTAAATTTGTCTTTAATGAACTACTCGTAGTACCCATCGTTTTCAATGCTTTCTTGACTCTTTGTACGCTACGCTCTGCTTGTCCGTTAGTTGCTGGGTGGGACGGCGCTGAATATTTGTGATATTTAACACCAACTGCTGTCAGAAAGTTGTTGAATTCTGCAGAAGTGAAATTTGTTCCATTATCAGAAACGACAGTTAGCGGCACGCCGTAAGCCGCAAACACTTCGTCCAACAACGCAATTGTCGCCGTTGCTGTTATAGATTTAGTAACTCTCACTTCTAACCACTTACTGTATGCGTCCGAGATTACCAGCAACATCGCTCTCTCCCGCAAGGTCCCGCATAGTCGATATGAATACGTTCCCATGGTCCCTTGGGGTATTCCCAATGATGATCCTCACTTTTTGCCGGTTTGTTTGCTTGTCTTGCACATGCATCACATTGGTTCGCAATATTGTCGATATCATTGTCTATGCCCGGCCAGTATATGAATGAGCGAGCAATCCCTTTCATCTTAACAATTCCTAAATGCCCCGTGTGTAAATTGTCAAGCAGTTTGTTTCGATATTTTGGTGGAATAAGAACACGATGTTCGAACGTCAAACATCCGGAGGAAAACTTATAATTGACTTCTGGGGATTTGTACCCTGCCCTTTTCCAGCAATGGCCACTTCCCAGTAGTTTAATTATTTTACCCATTCGTTCATCTTTTCTGGACTCTCTTGCTATGTGTTCTGAACTTAGTGGTAACTGGTTGATTTGGCGAATCATGAAGTGGTCGAACTCATCATATTCGTCTAGATTCGTCATGGCTGAAAGTGGGCGCGTGAAAGATAGTCGGCATTCGCGTTCGCCTTTGAGCTCTTGTACACTACCTCGAAATCAAATCTGCTTAAAAAGTCTGCGTAGTTCGCCATTCTACTTATGCATAATACTGGAAGTGATTTGTCAGGTTGTAATATTTGTGACAATGGCTTATGATCGGTGATTAGTGTCCAATGACGTGCGTATAAATATTTGAAAAATTTCTAAACCGCCCACACAATTGCCAATGCCTCTTTGTCAATCTGTGGATAGCGATGTTCTGTAGCATTCAATGTTCGACTTGCGTATGCAATTGGTCGTTCGGCCCCGTTCTCTAAACGGTGTGAAAGCACGGCTCCTAGTCCTGTTGGACTCGCGTCTGTTGCCAGTAGTACAGGTAGTGTTGAGTCGTATGGCATCAACACTTGAGGTGAAACCAACGTCTCTTTCAATAGGGCAAACGCTGCGTTTGCCTCCTTAGTCCAAATCTGGAATAAATGCGCTATAATACGTGGTTTTTCCTAAAAACAGCTGTAACTCTTCGAAAGTCGTTGGCTTGGGAGCGTTTAGTACCGCTTCAATGTGTTTTTCGGATTTATGTATGCCCTGTTCGTCGATGCTTGGGAGCGTTTAGTACCGCTTCAATGTGTTTTTCGGATTTATGTATGCCCTGTTCGTCGATGCGGTGGCCACGGAACTCCACCGATGGTGTCGCAACGACACACTTTGACTTGTTCAAATGCAAACCATGTGATTTAATGCGATTTAGTGTCGTTTCCAAAACTATCAGTAGCTGCTCGAAGTTTTCAGCAAACACCAAGATATCATCAAAAAAATTTAAAAAATTTGGGACTCCCTGTAACACAGTCTCCATTTTTCTTTGCCAGATCGTTGGAATATTTGCTGCTCTATATACCGCACGAGTAGGTCGTATTAACCCATGCGTCACTGTATTTAATGTCAATACATGCGCAAACTCCTCGTCAATTGTTAAATGCGTATATGCATCTGTTATATCTAAGTGACAAAATATTGTAGCGTTTTTTCATTTTATTAAACAAATCTTCTGCTTTTGGAATCGGGTGTTCGTCGATGATCGTTTTTGGATTGACAGTGGGCTTATAATTACCGGTAATGCGAATACCCCCATTCTTTTTTGCTACTACGTGTGTTGTTGAGGCCCATTCTGAATGCTCCACTCTCTTGTAAAAACCTGACTGAATTTTACGATCTATTTCCTGGGCATACTCCTCTCTCAGCGCCATCGGTACATCGCGCGCTCGCGAGAAAACTGGTGTTGCTCCAGCTTTGATCTTTACTTTTGCAGGCCCACTCAACTTCCCAGCTGTCGTACTGAAGATGTCCTCAAAACGTGTAATGAGATGTTGCAGTCGCGTTTGTTGGTTTATTGATAGTTTTGGTGCTGTTGAATTTATAGTATTGATTCGGTTAGACGACGAAAACAGTTCAGCGAAGTTTATTTCTCGTGCGAATTGCAATATCCATTCTTGGCCGCAAAGTGTATCACAATCTCCTTGAGCGACATACAAATTAAGTCGTCGTGAAGTTTTCGCCATTGTCGCAGTTACTACGACCCGTCCAATGCAGTTCACCTTGTGGCCCGTATAGCTTGTAAATCGTCGATCTGTCTTTAACAACCTAAAATTTGGTTTAATCGAACGCAACGTTTTGCAATTCATTACTGCACATGGTGCACCCGTATCTAATTCCATCTGAATTTGTTTCCCATCTATATATATAGGAACCATTTTTCTATCTACTGCATTGCATGCATTAACACTGTTTAGTTTTTGAACTGATTCACATTCATCCTCTGAAATCTTATCTAATTTTGGTCTTACACACTTTGGCGATGTGGCCCACTCTTCCACATGCAAAGCATTTGGAATTGTTAAAATTGCAGTCTTTTCTAAGGTGCTGCCCCCCACATCCGTAACAATTGGACCCTTTCTCTTTTGCCCTCTGCATGGGTTCTTCGCCACTCGGGTTTTTCGAATTTGTATTTCTTTTTGTTTTAACTGGTACGTATCCCAGTTTATACGTTGGCTCGCTTGTTTGTATCACTTCTGTGCACTTTAGGTCTGTTGTGGCGTTTTGTGTTAATTCGATTGTATGCGCAATTTCGTATGCTTCAGCAAAATTTTTTGGTTTCTTTACAATAACTTCATTACAAATAACTCGTGATTCTACGCCATACAACAATTGCTCTAGTAGCATTCTATCTAAGAATTCTCCATACTCACAGTGTACAGCCGCTTCTCTTAACCGAAGTGCGAACTTGCAAATCGGCTCTCCGTTTTCTTGTTTGTTTTGCCGGAACTTGATACTTTCTGCATACTTATTCCTACAGCCATCAAAATGGCGAATCAAGATATTTTTTATTTCGCTGTAGTTGAGCGAGTCTGGTGTTTTTGGGCTAACAAGAAGTTTTAGCGCTGTGTTAGGCTCTGTCCCCATGTGTACACGTACGAACTTGTGCTGTTCCGCTTCTGGAACCTTGCTCAACTGTAATGACCAATCTACCCGTGTGAAATAATCCTGTACTGAGGATTTATCTTCCGATTTGTATTCCGTAATACTAAACGGTGGCGGTTTGGGTGACAACGAACGATTTACATTTGTATTTCCCGCAGCATTCTGTGCAGCCTCCTCCACAGCTCCTCGGATTGCTCCTGCTAGCGCATCCAATACTGTTTTTAAATCCTCCGGTGTAAGGCTCATTTTTAAATACACTTCTGACACCACTTTTATATATGAGTGTTTATTTAATTAATGAAATAAGTTAATTGTTACATTTTAAAGTTAATGCGTAAAAGTATATCAATTGAAAGATAAAAAAGTAATAAAGAAGAAGATAAAGAATGTTCTGGCAACACAGTTGCCAGATGTATATATAAATAATTTATTGTCGTGGCGCTGCCATTTCGTTTCATACATAACAGGATGCTATTTTTGTGAGTGATGATGAGTTACTTTCAATTCGAATGCAATTAGTTCGGTGAATGGGACATTTTAGATGCTTCTTTCACGGGTTCACGCCCCGGGCAAAGCAAAATCAAAGTTCGAAAACAAATTTTTCAATTAGAAGGAAATTTTCCTAAGCACCTCTCGGCAGTGTTTGGCAAGCACTCCGAGTGTATTTCTGCCATGAAAAGCTCTCAGTGAAAACTCATCTGCCTTGCAGATGCCGTTCGGAGTCGGCATAAAACAAGTAAGCTCCATCCCGCCAGCCTAAAATCTCTTCGGAGGTCATGGACGGAAGGTCAACTCACCTCTGTTGTCATTTCAAAAACACCCGATCACAGAAAAGTTTTAAAAGACGCACCCTCGAGAACACCCTATCTCAGCAACTGTTTAAAAATAACGCCCTACATTAGAGTTGTATTTTTAAAGCACCCTATCGCAGAATTATGTTGGAAAAAACTCTATTGCCCTTATTAAATAAGTATTCTGCTAATTAAAGACGTTTTTGAGAACCCTAAGGAGACAAGGCGTTCTTCTGCGGAACTACAATTTAGACCGCCTTTTGAGACACCTTTTGAGATAGCGCGTCTCATAACAAAATTCTGGGATAGGCCGATTTCTAGCTGGGAACGGAGAAAGAGTAATATTCCACTCTCCTCTCTTTAAAAACCCAAAGTTTCATATTTTTTCGCTTTATACATCCATTATTCACTAATATTTTATGACACGGGATATTCCCTTTTATCCCTAATTTAAATTCTTACTCAATCAACTTGCCCCTACCGCTACCTTTGTCTCCATCTCTGGATTCACTTTAACTTCTCTACAAAAAATGTGGTTAGCATCTAGCTGAAACTTAAAAGCTCTTATAAAAATACGTACTTAATAGGTATGTGAGAATAGGTTCTAATGAAAAGCTTTCGTAGCTTCCATGGGAAAAATTTTCGAAAAAGAGCTCCAACTGTGAGCTGTCTTTTTTTTCTGTGTGTTTCATGTAGACCTTCTGAATGAAAGCGCCCTCTGTCCATATTGCAACATAGTATCAATTACATTTTACGCTTCACGTAAGTTGAGCACAATAATGCCGAACAAAGGTAGACAAATGCTGCGGGTATTTAGCATGCCTTGACGCAAGCAATCAAATTGAGTCCTTTCGTTGCGTAGAATTTATGTTTTCCTTCATACGCTAAGTGCACGAGTGGGCGGTACGCTTGTATGCTGAACACAAAAGCGAAAGCCAATTTTGTACTTTTGCAAACAAAAATACACATTGTACAGTGAGTCGGAATATGACGCATGCAAAAAAAAAAAAAACCACAAATGTGAGTTAATCTAAACACACCAAAGTGGAGGCGGCGCATGAGTTTGCTGCAAACGAAGGGCAAAATCTGCAGTTCACTGAGAGCGCAAAGGCAATAGAGACTATGATTTTTAGGCACATTTTGGAGGTGAGAGGACTAAATTATTTTGTACGCCTAAAAGTATGGAAAAAAGTACATCACAAAAAAAGTACATCAGATCTATTTAGGAGCCTGTACAGTGTACACTCTCTATTCGAAAACTTAAATTTTTTTTAATATTTCCTAGATATATAAAATACTATGAAAAGTGAGCCTAAAAGTATACTTTAAAATATACTACGGAGTGAACGCTCGAAAAACTTTTAGTTGAAAAGGAAGTTGCTTTGGCCTCTTAAAGTATACCATAGTAAACATTCACGAAGCGAATGTTCGTGTGTGCTTCGCCTAAACTGGATAGCTCATCTCTCTTAACCCTAAATAGATATGTAGCTAGGGGTTTGAGACACGCGCCTAAATCAAACTACAACCTCCTTCGGACCATGAAACTTAATCACCGTTCTAATTTCGGACGAGCGATAAAGTTTCGTTCAGTTTGAAGCTTAATGATAAGTCTTATGAATTGATTTCAAGATTCTCCCCATTTTTATAAATACCTCGATCCGTGCGCCCTTATCGAAATTTTTGTGATATGTATTGTAACGGAGGATGAGTTTAACAAGTAAAAACTGCCCGGAAGCTAAAACGATTTCAAATCTCATGAATTTCCTAATTATTTCCACCGGTGCGCCACCTAGCGGAATTTGCTTCTACTTTTGTTGCATTCCCACTGTCTGTGCTCTGAACTTAGAGCAAGAGTTGATGTTTTTAGGAAGAGAGTTACTTGAAAATCGTTCGCAAGATTCACTCTGTTCTATAGACTTTCTAAAGATTGCCAAATATCTAAATCCTTGTCATATCTAAGGTTGTTCGTCCTTAATGTCCGGCTCAAAGTTTCAAGTCTGTTGTTGATGTTGTAGCGGCTAAAACACTCCCCGAAGGTTTTGAGGAGGGTTGGCGATGTTGATGGTCCTTTGCCGGATATAGATCTGTTATTTCTGGTAACCAGCACCATTAAGTATTTGCCACAAGGAGGTGAGGTTGACAATGGGTTGGAGACTATAAATTGCGCTTTTAACTTCTTGAAAGGGATGCGCTACACAATTCCTTGAATCATTTGGGTATTTTAGTCGTCTCTTACGACAGGCATACCTGCCGCGGGTATATTCTAATCCCCCCAACCACCTGTGCGCCACTCTTCAGAAACATCGTTCCAGTCGAGATTTAGCGACTATTTCAATTTGTTTCTTACTACAAGCAATCACGCACAGCAGACGCACTCACATACGTAAGCTCGCGCACCAAAATGCGCTAATTAAAAAATATGCAACAATTGTTGGCAGACGTATGCGAATATGCAATGCGTTTTTTTATTTGATGGCGCGACGCGGCTTGCAAAAAAATATATAGCACAAATAATAAACAATACTAACAACAATTAATATATGGCGTGTTATTTGCAGTAGCGTTACGACGACGCATCAGCCAAGCAGTGGGGCGCGCGCACATATCGAAGTTGGATTGCGGTGAAATACGTAGTGACAACGGCAAATCTACAAATTTGCCAACGACAAAGACAAGGAAGGAAAAATGTAAAACGAAGAAATAAAATGCTAGAGAAATAGAAAATAAATTTCAAAAATGTCGTAACGCGCGCGTTTTGGGAAGTGTAGAAAAGCGGCGCGATACTAAAAGGGCGCGCACGGTAACAGCGACAATACACGCATAGTTGCCAAGAAAATTTCGTCTGAAATAAAGGAACAACGCGCGCCGACACGCACATGTGTTATGCAAATATCAAGCAAAAGCGACGCGTTGCGCTAAATAATATTGTCAAACATATGTTTGTATGCAGATTCATACCTACATATTTTAAATTTAAACGCTAGCATAGCGCGTCACAACTTGTATTGTTGTTGTTGTTTGCTGTAGTTTTCACTGTATGTCTGTGGCTTGGCTATTGCTATATTTATCTAATTTTACGCGCCGCGCTCTACTTAATTAAATTGTAAGTCTGGCGCTTGATTATAGTAACCGTTAAAGTAACGCGCTTACAGCTGTTTTTAAATAATTTTCGTTTGCACTTTGCCAAATTACATTGTTGCATATTTGGCTGACATATGTAGCACCGTTGGCAAGTCTTAGCGCTGTTGCAAACTGTGATGCGGCACGCGCGTCTTAAATGTTTGGTGTTTCAAAAGTAGAGTGTCGTTGTTGCGGAAAGCTAGCATGCGCGCTTTATATAGCGTTAAACTTCAATATTTGAAATACAAGCAATAGTTAGCGGCCGTAACTTTTGAAGTTGACCGTTAGCTTAAGCCAGAGCTAGAGCGCCTCAGCTGCCTAATGAATTCGCAGCAGACGTGTGTCCGTACATTAGAAACCACCCCATTTGGAAGTGTCTCTCACCCCGGGATCGCCCGTATATAGTTTGTAGGCTTTTCGAATGCTTTTGCTATGCAAGGTCACATCATCAGGTTATCCTAACGACAGGTTTCGTTGCGCAAAAGTCCATAGCCACATTAAATTTTCGAGAAAAAAGGTGCGTCAAAATTTGCGCCCAACGTTGGGCCACCTGCTTTTGGATCTGCTCAAGGCGCAAACTCTAGCGCTGTATCAACGAATTTCACCTCAGCTCAGGCGAGCGCTCCAAGTGAATTCTATGTGAATAACTTTGGCCAGAAGGGTTCAAACATGTCCACTGAAACCGAGAAGAATGATGCCTTCGCTACTACAATATTGTAAAACTACGTACTAAATACGTACAGAGTATTTTGCTGCTACTTCAGTTAATATTTTATGGCCCCCAAAATGATATTGCTCATTGTCCAAAGCAAATGAAATTATTTTTACAACGCTACTAAATCTATTAAAACCCGTACAAATTATTTTGGTAACTTTTTTTTATTTAATCTAAATGAGTGGGTATGCCTAAAGTATTGTACATACATATGTGTGATTGTATGTAGATATGTATGCGTCATATGAAAATACGATATTAATTTTCCACGCCATATTCTCATTTGCAAGTAAGAATGACAAATCCACTCAAAATCTTTTTCGCCCACACAAAACATACTCACATACATAAAAAAAAAGAAATTGGTACATACCCTGTAGGAAATACAAATGCCTATAAATGAATGTTAAATTTACTGTTCTCCATAATTTGCTGTGTCGGTATCGTTGTTTTTAAGTGTGATTTGCATAGCGTTGGGGCAAAGGAGATATCCTTTTTCAGCTAACTACAAACTGGATGTTTATAAGTTACTTTGTAATCAGTTGTTTTTTGCCACGCTAGTTCTTTTATTCAAGTTCTGTATTTCGGTACGTCCTATAGTCATCAAACCACTCTGAAGACTATCCCAGCTCGGGTGATTGATTTGCTGAAATTTCCCTAGAACTAAAAGAAAAAAAATTTGGGAAAACAATACCTTTTTTTATAAATATAAACTTTCTTTCAAACTAAGGAAATTAAAAAATAATGAAATAATTTCTGAAAACAAATACATTTTTTCCTCTAAAGAAGGAATTTTATAAAAAAAAAATTTTTTTGCAAAATAAAACCATGTTTTCAGAATTAGCAAATTTTTACAAACATGGAAATTTGTCCAAAAAATTTAAATCTTTTCTGAAAACATACATTTTTACCTAAATAAGACATTTTTTAGCCGAAGCAAGGAAATTTAGGAGTTTTTTTTTCAAAATTTCGAAATTTGTCCTCAAGGAGGAAATATTTCTGAAGAACGAATACACTTTGTCATCAAAACAACGACTTTTTTCAAATTTTATCTGACAAATACCTTCTTTCCTCTAAACAAGTCAGTCAGGGAACTTTTTTTTTTTTTCAAATCAAGGAAGTTTGTTATAAAAAATGGAAATCGTTTTTGAAAACAAAAATATTTTTTCCTTTAAGGAAAATAAAAAAAACTTGCAAAGCAAGGAATTTTTTGAAACAGGGACTTTTTTCTTTAAAATAAGGAAATTCGTAAAAGATAAGTCGAAATGATTTTTGAAAACAAATACATTTTTTCTCTAAAGAAGGCTCTTGTACATCAAAACAAGAGAACTTTTGCACAACAGCGCCATTTTTTCTAATCAAGGTGCTTTTTTTTAAACAAGGATTTTTTTAACAAGAAAATTTGTAACAAAAAATCAATTTTTTTTTTTGAAAACAAATACTTTTCCTTCTCTGGAACTCTCCATCAAAAAAAGAAACCTTTTGCAAAACAAAATTTTTTTTCTAAATGAATAAATATGTTAAAAAATGGAAATTTTTTTTTGAAAAGAGAAAAAATTTTTCCCTAACAGGTTTGCAAAACAAATTTTTTTTTTTAATAGAACTGTTTCTTCAAAACAAGGAAATTTGCAAAACGTGGAAATATTTTTTTGAAAAGAGAAAAATGTTTCCCCCAACAGTTTTGCAAATTGGAATTTTTTTTGGCCTCAAGAAGAAAATATTTCTCAAGAATCAATACATATTATCATCAAAACAAGGAAATTTTTTCTGAAAACCAATACACTTTTTTTAAACAGGGCCTTTTTTCTTGAAAATAAGGAAATTTGTTAAGAAAAATGGAAAAATTAAAAAAAAAAAATTGATTTTTTGCTCCGAACGAAACGTTTTTTCATTAAAGCAATAATTTTTCCCAATACAGGGGACTTTTTCTTCAAATCAAAAAAAAAAATCGTTATAAAAAGGACATGTTTTCTGAAAACAAATACATTTTCTCCTTAGAAAAGAAACTATTCCATGAAAACAAAAAAGGTTTTTGCAAATCAAAGAAATTTTTTTAAATAGAGTACTTGTACTTTTTCCTCTAAACAAGGCTCTTTTTTTTTATCAAACGAAGAAAATGTTTGCAAAAAAGAAAATTTGGTTTCCAAACAAGGATTTTTTCCAAAATGAAATATATGTGTTTTTTTTATCAAGGCACTTTTCATAGTTAAAAGGAATTTTTTTTTCCAAAAGAAGGACATTTTTTCCTTCAAAAACCCATTTTTCGTCGAAAAACACACTTTTTCATCAATACAAAGAACTTTGCTTTGCAAAACTGAGAAACTTTTTTTTTCAAATTTTTTAAATATTTTCTCAAATGCGTTTTTCCACTAAAATGGAATATTTTCTAAAAAAAAGGAACTTTTCCATCACTCAAGGAAAATTTTGTTTTGCAAAACAATGACTTTTTTCACAACTAGGACATTTTTAACACCACGCACCTTCGGGTTGACTTACCTGCTTATCCGTTCTCCCAAATACGCTTCAAGTTCTCTTTGCTACCTAATGACAAGGAAAGCAGCAGATTGATATTTGGAGGTGGAAAACGAATCTGAGTCAGTCATCAAACAGCTTGCGTTTAACTATTTAAGGAAGAGGAGTGTCGAACTAAGTACAATTCAGCCTATAAATAAGCAGTATGTTACTAGTTCCAAATTAACATTTTCACTAATCGTACACTGAATTTCCTAGAGGGCATGCATGCAAATATTTGAGTAATTAGGAATTGAATATTTTGCCATCATAAATTTTCTAGGAATTCGCTCAAAGTCAAAAGTAAGAACAACGAAAAAAAAACGGTATATTTAAAAATAGCATCCAAAAATATGCTACAAACTATTCCCCCAAATAGCAGCGAGAGGTGAGGAGCACAAATGTTCAAATAAACACATGTAAATTTATTGCACTTTAAGCCTACAAACAAGAAATCTGCCTCCACTGTGTGCCACCGCTGCTAACCAACTCGCTGACCTCTGACACACCGTACGCCTCAGCTCCATCATCTTATGAGAACGCGTGAAAGCATGCAACTTGTCGCAACTGTCAAGCGATTAACGCACAAGCGGCAATCATCTCACGAGCGGAGCAATGCTACGTCACATGAGAGAGAGAGGCAAAGATGAAAAAAACCACAACAACATACTCTGAAACACACACGATGAAAACGCAAATCAACAGATCAAAAGCCATTAAAATACCTAAATAAGAATGCATTGCTTGTGAGATCATAAATATTGATGGCGTTTGGCAAGGTAAGAAACGTAGTACAGGAATGAAGGCAGTAGCAGCGCACCTGCCTCCATTGCTGATTAGTCTTTGTCACTCATTGTATTCACTCAAATACGAAGGTATGAGTTGTCTTTCGTGTGTGATCTCTGTATGTCATTTTCGTATCACGAGATATTCGGAGTGATAAGGCAAACGTGGTAATTTTTTTTTTTTTGAAAATATGTCACGCGGCTTGCTTAGAGGGAGTGCCCTGAATAATAACAAATAAATGGCTTGGGCCCACAATAAATGACCCGCGCCGGTATTTATCAGAGACTCGAAGTAATACGAACAGCTGGGAAACTCATCTAACACCAATGCTTGTTACGTTGTACTCTGTTGGCATATCATCTTTCAGAAAACAGCCGTAAGCTGCCCTCGACGACATTAAATAATGAAAAGCTACATTTATGGGAAAGAAAACTCAGAGTAAAGACGCGACCAAAAGGTTGATAAGCGTAATACAGAGCTTTATAGCTTCATAGTTTCCGCCAACCTCACCTACCGGAGAAGAATCCAGTTACAAATATGGATGTATACACAGTTGAGGCTATGGCGGCCCCATGTTGCTCATAGAACTAGGGGGTGAGACAGCGGGTTGGCATAGAGCGGTCATATTAAATCGTTCCCGAGATGGCCGGGCTTATACCTTAATGATATTTGTTACCGAAACGTCCTGGATCTATAACCGGCAAATGACCATCAATCGATAACACTCCTTAAGACTTCAGGAAGTTTCCTTATCGCTGCAACATTAAAAAGAACTCGCGCCAAACATTGGACACTGATAGCATTGTGTTACCCACAACTCTCTCCTTGGGAAAGACATTACGTACATGATCATCTTCCTTTGCCACGAATTTATCACAGCTGTTGCCGTATGTACACATGCACAACGAAGCTGCCACCAATAACTCATTTCATTAGTTGCAATTTGCACAAATTAAAGAAATTTAGCGAGCTACAGCAACTGAGTTAGCTCAGTTGGCAGATATTTATCTGCCAACTAGCAATACTTATGATTGCATTGTCTTCGTTTTTGTTGTTGCTGTGTTTATTATTTTACTGCCATCAAATCTATTTATGGTTTGCTATTTCTGTCGAGCGCTGCAATTAATGTTGCAACTTCGAAAGTTGCATCGTCTTGGCGTGCGCGAGATCATCATTAATATCACAGCCGAACACCACAATACTACTCACACTCATATCCCGAAACACCAACTCGTAAGTTTTACAAGTCATAAGGCGTTGCACGTCACTTGCACTGTTATGGGCGATTCGCATACTCTTTTTAAATTTGTTCGTCATTTTTAGCTTGACATTTTTTGGGCCTGCGAAATTGACTGTGAATAGTTTGTCGTTTAGTATTGCGTTCGTTGTACTATTGCACTCGTGCTGGTTCCATTTCGAAGGGCGTTAACAGAGGGGTGCTTTTGTTTTGTTGTTGTTTCTGACTGTGACTGTCATTATATTCGTAATAATGATATTGAGTTTAAAAACTACTTCGCGGGGAGGACAAAACTTCCCCATCTTTGATAAGCCGCCTTAATGTTGTTCTACGTTTACTTCCGAATGGCAAAACTTTCACCGCTTTCTCGCTCGGAGGTTATCCGAAGTCTGGAAGATTGCAAGTATTGCAGAACTAAACTGAGCATGGAAAACTTATAATCATCGCTAAAATATTATAAGGCCTAGAGCTTGATACGCCTCTTAGTAAGGCATGACGATCTCCGTTTTTGCTGTTGCCAGCTGAAGACCATGATCAGCTATCCATCTATTTACACTGCGCATGACTAGGTTTAATTTAAGCTGTGCCAGCAGCTGTCGTAGCTTCGCGCTGCTCCGACAGATATCTTAACATTTCTTTGACTGTGGGTGGTTTGGTACGTTCAAAATTTCAAGCAGGTATTGAAGTATACTGAAGTAGCTTTCCAATGCCTCAAGCATATCGTCCCACCTGACTGAAATAAAAGCATAATTAACGTCTACCGTGACCAGCAAGGTTACAGGTCCTGCTCGGTGAGACGCTGTTCCGGCTTTATCACTTCTGTAATGTCGTCTCTCTCCGGAAGCCATGTTGTTGATGAGACAGTCCCTCCCCATGCTCTATTGCTATCGTGAGGCGTTTCTTCAAGGGGGTCTGCATAAGTTTTTCTGCGGTGTCCAGCATATATAGTGGGCGGAAAGATGATGTAGATTTGGTCCCCTTTAACCTTCGGAATAAGAACTAGCTGTGCTGTCTTCCATCTGATGAGGAAAAAACAAAAGTTCTGGGCAGATATTTGCAGTCACCCTAAATGCATCCGAGGGTATTCCATCAAGACTTGATTTCATGATGCGCAGGGCCGTTTTGATCTCTTCTTCGTAAAGTGGTTCCATGTTGCGGTCTTTTTCTGTGACGTGTCCATCCTCTCCAGTGTTTGGCAGGGAAAGAGAACGTTCACAATATGTCTCATGTTTTCCTCGTCCATCATCGGGTTTGGTGAACGGATTTTTTGGTTAAATTTCTTTATCTATACCCACACGGACCCCTATACACATCCTCGCAAAGCGTTTTGCAGCATCTAAGTTTGCTTTGCTTCATGACAGCGCTGAGAGCTTTCTTCGTTCTTATGTACGCTTGCGACTTTTCGAGAGCCTTAAGCCTGCCAGGCGCGCGAGTTGCTAGCCTCCTGTGGCATATTTTCTGCACCTCCGCGAATTCGACGTTCACCAATAAATATACTTAATTTTTTCTCATCCACATTGCTCACCGTGGCGCAGACATCCCATTGTTTATTCAACCGTCTAATTCGCCGCAGTGGTGCTGTTGGTTATCCGTCGGCCATTCTCCAGTACCAATGGGGGAAACTTGGCAGCTTCGATCTTGAAGGCTTCCCATGTTAAAATATTACGTGACCCGTTTGGTATCTGCCTCTGACCGGGGTGGTAAAGATGGAGAATAATGTAATTGTGATAGCTGTCAGTTATATCCTCTTATAAATCTCCATCGAGCAGCGGTTGGCAGTAGGCGTTCTGAAACCAAGGTGATAGGGAATCGAGAATCCAATGCCCGGCCGTCGGGTTGGGATCTTTACAGTGTTGAGTTTGGCCAGACTGAGCCTGGATGCCATCTCAAGGGCTGCATTTTTTTCTTTTTTTTTTTTTTTTTTTTTAAATGGACGTTGTGGCAGCGCGCTGCCCTCAAGTGGCCCAATGAAACCAGGCTAATCCTGTTCACGCGATCGATTTATATATATATATAATAACTTTTTTTTTTTTTTTTTTTTTTTTTTTATTTTGCCGAGTCTTTGATGGGCAGCGGTTTGTCAAGCGTCACGATCTGAGACTGCTCAGCTACAGAAGAAATTTCATCAGCCAAGCGTAATACTTAAAGAGAACAGAAGCAAACGTATTATACATTAATTTAGAGAGGTGAGAACAATCTTTTTTATAGAAAAAAGGGAGTCCGAGCTATCAAATGTGTTTGAGTGAGAGTTATAATCTTGGCATAAACGCCGAAAAGGTTCATTTTGTTCGAAATTCGTTCTACATTGTTTCAGCAGAAGAGGTTTGAAGTGTCTCGATGTCCGAGAGGGAACGCAAAAGTTCACTTCATTCAGAAGGAATGGGCTCGAAATTGATCCATTTAAAAGTTTTGTCATAAATATCACACCAAGCATTTCCCTTCGACTAGCAAGAGTTGGAAGATTGATAAGCTTTAATCGATTAGTATAAGGTGGAAGATTAGTTAAAGAGTCCCATTGGAAATTTCTTAAGGCAAATAGTAAAAATTGGTTTTGTATTCCACGGGTAATTAGTCTGAGGAATTCTCACTCAACGGCTGTTCCGTTAAAGTCTCCCCCCACAAACTGACATAACTATCTCATCTTCAATAAGTTCAAGCTTGTCAGTGAATGTTTCAATTTGGTAATTCGGGGACAAGTAACAGCAGACATGGACGTAGCCTTGTTCCCCAACACGGCTCACAACATTGGTGTTAGCATGCTCCATTCAAGTCGCGGGAGTGCCAGAGTATGTCAATCACTTCTGGTTCCATATGGTTCGCTGATGAATGCGCAGTTGGCTTTAAGCTCAAAAATCTTTCTGCACCATAACATCACTCAACAAATAGGTGTTTGAAAAACAGTTATCTTTTTTTGATTGCCATATATCAAATTTGATAACAAAGCTGAAAACAAAAACTTAAGGCATGGGTAAAAAAGGCAAAAACGAATTAAATTTGCATAAATCTAGGGGCCAGCAGCCTTAGATTAAGATAAAAAGCGTGCCATTTGGCACACTTATTTTTTTGTTTTAATATTTTTATTTATTTTGTCAAATGTATATACTTATTTGCATATAAATAACTGTTTATTTCATTCATTATGATTTTTCATTTCGTTGTTTTTATACTACAAGCAAAATCATCTGCTGCTCATTCATTCACTCATTTAACTTAGCGCTGAACCCTTGCGCACTTGTCAATCTTGAAAGTCGTTTTTTTGCTCGGCGAATCATGCAAAATTAATGAAGAATCGTCGACGTCGCTGTATAGTGTGGGTGTAAGGGGCTTAAGAAAAAAATTTCGAAAATCGAAAAAAGAAAATGTGAAATTTTTTTCTGAGTATCTTACTTATTTGAAATTTTTCTCTCTTTTTTTCTTCAAAATATGTCCAAAAAATTTGTTTCCATCTTTTGAAACCAAAACAATTTTTTTAATTCTTCAAAAGTTTTGAAAAATATTTTGAGTTTTCCTTTTTAAGCATTTTTTCTCTATATGAAGAGAAATTTTAATATTTTGTCATAAACAATTTATCAAAAACTTTGAGAAATACATTTGGAAAATTTAATTTTAGAAATTTTTTGGGAAATTTAAAAAATACTGCCCAAGAACATATATATTTTTCTTCGAAAATATCTTAAAAGGTTGAAAAATATCGTGTCTGCTGCCTATTTAAGGATTAGATTCTTCTATAAGAAGGTAAATTTTTAATTTTTTTCCTAAAAAATTCATTGAAAACTTTGAAAACGCCCTAAGGACTGATAAGAGTTTTGTTCCTCTTTCTGAGATCAAAATAGATATTTTTTTGCAAAACACCTTATAAATTTTTTTCAGAATTTTTTTTTTAAGTTTTGAAAAATATTTCTTATTTATATCCTTAAACGTTTGAAAAAATATTTTGATTGTCCTTTTTTAACATTTTAAAGAGTTGTTAAAGAGCAACTTTTCTATATCTATAAAAACATTTATTATTGTTTTTTTTTCAGAAATTTATTGAAAACTTAAAAAGAGCTCGTTGCCGATTCAACGATTATTCATTGTCTCAACAATTCTGAAAGAGAAATTGGTTTTCATCATGAAAGCAAGTTTTGAAAATTTTCGCAGTCATATCTTGAAAACTTTTTAAAGTGTTTCAAAATATATACATAAAAGAAGTTTCGGCAGTTTTAAATTTTTTATTTATTAAATATAAAAATTTGTTCATCTATGGTGGTTTCAAAGATTTGTAAGAAAAATCCAAAAAATTATTTTCAGAATTTTTTTAAATTTGTTTTGAAAACTAATTTCTTTATAAATGTCTCAAAGATTTATAAACAAATAGAAAAAAATTACTTTCAGCCCATTTTCAATGTTTTTTTTTTTTACAAATCTGAAAATCGTTTTTTTTTAATTTAATGCCGTTTTAAAGATTTGCAGGAAAATTCTAAAAAATAATTTGTAACATTTTTCAATTTTTTTTTTTTTCAATTTTTATTGAGAGTTTAATTCTTAATCTATCAAAGACAGCAAAATTCCAAAAAAAAAAAATATTTTCAGCAATTTTTCAGTTTTTTTCTTGAATTGATGAAAATTTAAATTTTTTTATTTAATGCCGTCTCTAAGATTTTTAGGAACATTCCAAAAAATAATTGTCAGCAATTTTTTGATTTTTTTGTTTGTTAGAAAATTGATTAAAAATCAATGTTTTTGAATCCAATATCGCCTCAGTGAGTTATAGAAAAATTCCAGAAATGCCATATCAGCAGGTTTTTAATTTTTTTTTTCCAAATTGATTGGAAATTTGGGTTTCTTATCTAATGTTCCCTTCACGATTTATAAGAAAATTCCGAAAAATCATCTGCAGCATCTTTTAATATATTTTGTTTTTTTTTTTTACAAACTACATTGAAAATTAATTTTTTTTAATCTAATTTCATCTCAAAGATAGAAAAATTCCAAAAAAAAATATTTTCAGCAATTTTTAATTTTTTTATTTTTATTTACATTGATTGAAATTTTACATTTTGTATATTGTATATCTAATGTTGCCTCAACAATTTATAGGAAAATTTAAAAAGTTATTTTCAGTATTTTAAAAACTTTTTTTAATAACTTTAAATTAAATTTAAAAAGTTGTTTTCAGTAATTTAAAAACTTTTTTTTACATTTGTTTACTGTCGGCTCAAAAATGTATTGGAAAATTCCAAAACAATTTTTTTGCAACAAAGAACCAAGCTTAAAAAAGAAGAATGTAGGAAAAAATTATTAATATAAAAGTAAGTTTCATTACAAATTAAAAAAGTGAAGTCATTGAGTTATCAGAAAATACTCATAATAATATAATTTTTAAAATGAAGTAGCTATTTGTTCGGAAATTCTTTAAGCATGATTTTCCTTCTTATTCGCATGGAAGATTAGTTGTTAAATCAAGCACATCAAAAGCAACGCCAAAAGAAACGCTAGCAACAACAACGGTAAAAAAACAAACAATGATCTCAACAAAAACTGGCAGGAAAAAAACACTAAAACAAATTTGCTAGACGAATAAAAAATCACTTGTTTTTTTTTATTTGTAATGAAATACTTTATTTTCTTTTTTGGCCGTTAGTATATACCGTTGTTGTTATTGTTGAGCTCAAGGCCGGATTAAATAAAACGCTTTTATTTGGTTTTAATTTAATTTAATGTCAATATTTCGACCTCAGTCTGAAGTCATCATCAGGACTGCAAAAAACAATACGTATTTATAACAAACATATGCACCTAAAAACATTAAGTAACATATATCATATCAACACAACTTACATCTTAAGCTGCACTTGCAAGACTAACATTTAACAAAACAATTATAAAATGAAACAGCGATTGATAATCTACACAGAGAGTATAAACAAATGAAAGAACCGTAATTGTAAACAAAAAACTTTCAAAACAACAAAGTAATAGACGGAGAATATATAAATGCGTGGTCATCTCAGCATTACAATTACATTCAAAACGAAGACGAAGCCTTTATATTTGTGTGGGTGGGTAAAAAATGTGTCACGAATGTTTGTTGTTCCTGATTAGGTTGCGGTAGACATGTGAACAATTCGCGATGTCCGTTTTAAAATTCATCCTCTTATCATTAGGGGTGTCCACTATGTGTAGCATTTCTAACATGAAACGTTTATTATAATTTCTCTCCTTTTCTAAAATAGCGACATTGTCAAAGTCCGGGTAATGTCCTGTATCTTGGCAGTGCGAAGTTAAGGCTGTTTTGTTGTCCGCAAAATTGTTCCTTAATTTTATGTTAGATTTGTGAGAGGATATCCTTGTCTTGAGTTTTGTTTTTGTAGTACCCACATATACTTTCTCGCATATGTGGGACCCGTCACCATTGCAAGGAATCTTGTATACAATATCCGATTTTTCTTGTGTTGATATTTTATCTTTTAGATTACTGAAAATTTTCCGTAGTGTGTTGTCATAGGTGAAAGCTAACCGCACGTTTTCTTTGTCATACATGTTCGAATATCTTATTCTTTCTGATAATCTCGGGACATATGTTGCAGACTTATATATCTTAACGTTTTTAGCTTCTTTATTAACGCTATCACTGGGTCGGGAATAATAATCGCGAATTATTTTCTTGGTCAGCTCTGTGGGAAAGTTGTTGTTTTCCAAGATCTTTTTAATAACTATAATATTTTTCTCATGGTAAATATTGTCGCTGATAGATAAAACTCGTCTGACAAAATTATTAGCAGTGTTCAAAATAAGTCTTTTTTCATGTTGTGAGTAGAAATTTATGAGCCTCCCCGAGGCTGTTGGTTTTTGGTACCAATCTATGGTTAAGAAATTATTCCTTCTGATGATCAATGTATCCAAGAATGGTAGTTTTCCGTCTTTTTCTATTTCCAGTGTGAATTTGATGGATCTGTGATATCCATTGAGTGTATTCAACATTATGTTCGTATCTTCCGTTCTTATTATAGCGAATAAGTCGTCCACATACTTTGTTAGTAATCGTGGTTTGTTCACCGATTCAGTCTCAAATCTGGTTAACAGTTCTTCCATCACGATATCCGTTATTACAGGTGAAGCTGGTGATCCCATTGGCATTCCTGACCGTTGCTCGTATATTTTATCCTTGTACTTAAAATATCGGTTTTCCTTGATACAGAACTTAACAGCGGTCAAGAAAAGCTCTTTTGCCATGGACGTGTGTTCTTTTATCTGGTCCCATTTGGAATCTATTATATCAAGGGCCAAATCTACTGGGATACTGGGAAATAAGGAAGCAACATCGAACGACACTAAACACTCATCATCATACACATAAGTATCCTTAATCCTATTCTTGAAGTCTATCGCGTCTTTTACATTATACTTGGATACCCGCGTTAGATTTTCTAAATTTGGACAACGAATTTACACAGACTGTAGGACGGAGAATTGACAGACGAACAAATAGGTCTAAGCGGAATGTCTGCCTTGTGGATTTTGGGCAGCCCATAAATTCGGGGTGGGTTTGCTGTTTTACAATTAAGACGGAATTTTCCTTTTAGGTCGATGGATTTGTTGTTGTACATTTTTTCTACTATTTCATTATTTTTTTGTTGTAGCCTACTGGTGGGGTCGCGCTTTAACACTCTGTATGTGGAAATATCATTCACGATCGTCTACACCTTTTTGTCATATTCTAACTTATCCCAGTAGATTTGGCCCTTGATATAATAGATTCCAAATGGGACCAGATAAAAGAACACACGTCCATGGCAAAAGAGCTTTTCTTGACCGCTGTTAAGTTCTGTATCAAGGAAAACCGATATTTTAAGTACAAGGATAAAATATACGAGCAACGGTCAGGAATGCCAATGGGATCACCAGCTTCACCTGTAATAACGGATATCGTGATGGAAGAACTGTTAACCAGATTTGAGACTGAATCGGTGAACAAACCACGATTACTAACAAAGTATGTGGACGACTTATTCGCTATAATAAGAACGGAAGATACGAACATAATGTTGAATACACTCAATGGATATCACAGATCCATCAAATTCACACTGGAAATAGAAAAAGACGGAAAACTACCATTCTTGGATACATTGATCATCAGAAGGAATAATTTCTTAACCATAGATTGGTACCAAAAACCAACAGCCTCGGGGAGGCTCATAAATTTCTACTCACAACATGAAAAAAGACTTATTTTGAACACTGCTAATAATTTTGTCAGACGAGTTTTGTCTATCAGCGACAATATTTACCATGAGAAAAATATTATAGTTATTAAAAAGATCTTGGAAAACAACAACTTTCCCACAGAGCTGACCAAGAAAATAATTCGCGATTATTATTCCCGACCCAGTGATAGCGTTAATAAAGAAGCTAAAAACGTTAAGATATACAAGTCTGCAACATATGTCCCGAGATTATCAGAAAGAATAAGATATTCGAACATGTATGACAAAGAAAACGTGCGGTTAGCTTCCACCTATGACAACACACTACGGAAAATTTTCAGTAATCTAAAAGATAAAATATCAACACAAGAAAAATCGGATATTGTATACAAGATTCCTTGCAATGGTGACGGGTCCCACATATGCGAGAAAGTATATGTGGGTACTACAAAAACAAAACTCAAGACAAGGATATCCTCTCACAAATCTAACATAAAATTAAGGAACAATTTTGCGGACAACAAAACAGCCTTAACTTCGCACTGCCAAGATACAGGACATTACCCGGACTTTGACAATGTCGCTATTTTAGAAAAGGAGAGAAATTATAATAAACGTTTTATGTTAGAAATGCTACACATAGTGGACACCCCTAATGATAAGAGGATGAATTTTAAAACGGACATCGCGAATTGTTCACATGTCTACCGCAACCTAATCAGGAACAACAAACATTCGTGACACATTTTTTACCCACCCACACAAATATAAAGGCTTCGTCTTCGTTTTGAATGTAATTGTAATGCTGAGATGACCACGCATTTATATATTCTCCGTCTATTACTTTGTTGTTTTGAAAGTTTTTTGTTTACAATTACGGTTCTTTCATTTGTTTATACTCTCTGTGTAGATTATCAATCGCTGTTTCATTTTATAATTGTTTTGTTAAATGTTAGTCTTGCAAGTGCCGCTTAAGATGTAAGTTGTGTTGATATGATATATGTTACTTAATGTTTTTAGGTGCATATGTTTGTTATAAATACGTATTGTTTTTTGCAGTCCTGATGATGACTTCAGACTGAGGTCGAAATATTGACATTAAATTAAATTAAAACCAAATAAAAGCGTTTTATTTAATCCGGCCTTGAGCTCAACAAAAACAACAACTGTAATGAAATTCTATAAAATTGTTCGGATGAAGAGCTACTTTATTGAAAAAATATTGAAGTATTTTCAATTATGAAAAAAATGTTTTATATGATTTTTCCGGAACTTTTTTTTGCCTATACTAAGAAATAAAAAACGTTTATTTGATTTCTATTTTTCGCGAGTAAGTACTCAAAACTAATTGAGTTTCACGCTGCTCTAAACTAGACATCCATGAATAGAATATATTATTATATCACAAAGTTTTTCAAAATTTTCCACTGTGCACCGCCACTGCTACACTTGTTCCACTTGTTTCCCTCAATGACTTTACCTCATCGTCTTCGACTACGTCCATATTTACCGCAAATACGTGAACTTTTATATATTTTGATTTCACGTGTTATTCTTGTGTTGCGTTACTTAAATACTTGATTTGTTTTAAATATATTTATTTTGGCATTTATAGCCATTCAAATTGATTCATTGCACATTCATAATTAAATGCCAAAGCATCGATACACACATACACATACACACACGTACCCACACTAACATATTAGGAGGGGCACGAGCAACAGTTCAATGAGACAGCTTTAAGATAATTTGTGTGTTTGATATTAATAGATCGAACCCTGCAGACAAAATGAGTAGAGCTGAATTGATTACTTTACAATTAAAAGATGTTGCTATCTCCCAAACTTATTGGTTTTACCAAGCAGTTATAAGAAATTTTTTTCGAAATAGAGGCCCAGTCTGGGAGAACTCAGCATAGTACAAAACCAGTAGTAATCGTATAGGTAGAAATACTTATTGGAATCAGTGGAACCACTCCTCATGCTACTTCAACCATTCATTGCTCGATGCTTCTTGCCCTGCATACATAACAAATGGAACTTACACAGCTTGATCCAACAAACTTGATGTTTTCTCCATACCATAGTTATTTTAATATACTCAAAACATTTGAAATTCTATGTAGTACAAATCTTCATCCATTTGGATTAGTCCGTTATCATTCAGAAAGTGCTAGATGTGCTTGATGGGTTAGTGTCTCATGCTTTATCGATCATGAGGGATTCGATTTTTACGTTGAGTGTTGAGCTTTGTGGTAAAGAAACCATTTGATTATTAATTTATCGAGAAAAGGAAACTTTTAAACTTTACAAAAATGGCTGATGAAATCTAAGAACACCTGCAATTCAGAGATTCCTAAAGTTTACAAAGTTTTTAACCAACTTTTCATCATCTTAAACATTTTTAAGAATCAGGGTTCAATTCGAACTCAAAGCCTTTGATGATGTAGAAGTTTTCAAAATGGTACCATCGCAATAGCCAGGTTAGCCTTGACAGAAACAGACAGAGTAACAGATATCAAAAGAGTAACTGATAAACTAAAACAGTTAGAGAGACTAAGACAAGAACTGAAGCAAAGGCAGGCACTGAAACAAGGATTGTTACCGTAACAAAGGTAGGAACAGACGGTAACTAAAACAAATATAGGAATAGGAGAAAATACATTACCCGAAACAAGGACAGTGGCCGAAACAAACACAGTAACTCAAAGGCAGTAACACAAAGGCGGTTACAGAAACCAAGACAGGAACAGGAGCAAAGGCGGGAACTGAAACAAAGATAGTAGGCAAAGGTAGTTCCAGAAACAGAGCCAAAAACAGTAATAGAAACATGGGCAGCTAAAGAAAAAGAATGATAGTAACAGAAATCAAAGTGGCAACTGAAACAAAAAAAGCTACACAAACAAAATAGTAACATAAGGAAAGGCAGTAACAGAAGCAAAGAAAGTTACATTAACAAGGATAGTAAGTGAAACAAAGACGGTTACAGAAACAAAGACAGTTACATGAGCAAAGTCAAAAATAAGAGAAAAGATAGTAATTGAAATAAGAATAGTAATCGGATTACAACAGTAACAGAAACAAAGACATTAAAAGGAGCAAAACAGTAACCGAAACTGTAACCGACAGTAACAGAAGCAAAGACAGAAACAGAATTCAAAACGTTAGCTGATACAAAGACAGTAACAAGAATAGAGACAGCTACAGAAAAAGAGTTACTACCAGAAGAAAAGACGGTAACTGAAACAAAGATAGTAAGGGAAACAAAAACAGTCACAGAAGCAAAGTCGGTTACTGGAACAAAAATAGTAGCAGAAACGAAGACAGGAACAGGAGCATAGACAGTACCAAAAACAAAGGCAGTTACAAAAGCAAAGGCAAAAACAGGAGCAAATACAGTAATCGAAATAAGACCATTAACAGAAACAAAGATGGTAACTGAAACAAAGACATTAAGATGAGCAAACCCGTAACCGAAACAGGAGCAGTAACCGACGGTACATGAAAGCAAAGACAGTACAAGAAATCAAAACGGTAGCTGATACAAAGAAAGTAACGCAAACAAAGACAGTAACAGGAATAAAGACAGTTACAGAAAAATAGGTACTAGTAGAAGAAAAGACGGTAACTGAAACACAGATATTAAGACAAACAGTCACATATACAAAGACAGTAATAGAAGAAAAGACGGTAACTGGAATTAAAATAATAGCAGAGACAAAGGCAGGAACAGGATCAAAGACAGTAACAGAAACAAAGATAAGAACAGGAGCAAAGACAGTAACAGACACAAAGGCAGTTACAAAAGCAAAGGCAAAACCAGGAGCAAAAACAGTAATAGAAATAAGAACATTAACAGAAACAAAGATTGTAACTGATACAAAGATATTAAGATGAGCAAAACCGTAACCGAAACAAGAGCAGTAACCGACGGTACACGGAAGCAAACACAGTAGAAGAAATCAAAACGGTAGCTAATACAAAGAAAGCATCACAAACAAAGACAGTAACAGAAAGAAAGACAGTTACAAAAAAATAGTTACTAAAAAGAACAGACGATAACTGAAACAATGTCTCGAAACACATATACAATACACATCATGAAACAATGGTGGTAAGACAAACAAAAGCAAAGGCAAACAAAGACGGTAACTGGAACAAATGCAAAAACTGAAACAAGGACAGTAATCGAAACAAAGACAGGAATATAAACCAAGACGGTAATTGAGACAGGGACAGACAAACAAAAACAATATCAAAAATAATTATATTAACAGAAGAATGAATAATCGTGGAAGAAAGTTTTTCTTTTACTGGTTGCTAAGCAAGAGATCAACTCGCACGACAACATTGTGAAGCAAAAAGTTTCCTTGTCTGAACAGCCTCATACCAAAAACGATCCATTATATCATTACCGTATAAATAAGTATGTAATCAACAACATTTGTCATCAGTTATTAAAATTTTTCATTTTACTACATCTTATTTGACATCTAACAAATTTTCACAAACAAAAAGAAAAAATCACAAAATTCATAAATTTTCACACACATACATTTTATTACTCACGGCTGGCCGATGGTATAAAAGCAACTCATCACAGTGTCATCCATTCCCACACTCGCACTTACATCGGAGCAGGCGCTAGAAAGTGAGCCACAATCAAAAATTAAAATGATTATAATTTGAATATAAAATGTTAATGTACATATAAATGTCATTAAAACAAAAACATACATACAAAGAAATATTTTTATTGACAATATTTTTCTTTTGTTGATTTTTGCAAATTAATTGTGAGCAACAGGTGGACGACTGCCTTGGTGGCGTACACCAGAAACCGAACGTCTTAAAAAAATAAAACAAACAAACAAAATGTGAAAAAAATATATTAAATATTTATAAAATCATGAAAATCACGTTTAATAAAATAATTCGCGCGCGCAAAGTTTTTTTGTGTTTGTTTTGTTGTTTTTATGGTTTTTCTAGCTGCTTTGGTGTGTCACACACAAAACACAACTCGTCTCGTGCGCTGGAATTGCCGGCAGCGCGCGTCTGCTGCTAATAAATTAGAAACCAAAAAACAAACAAAGAAAAACTGGGCGTTTTGATGCGCTTGAGTGGCGTGTGTTGTTTGTGGGCCGTCGGCTATAAATTTAATATAATAAATAGTTTTTTTACTTAATTTCTTAATTTTTATTGTCATTATGATATGCGTTGATTTTTGACTTCAATATGCTGTCGCAAACAGTTAAAATTAAAGACTTGATTTTTGCACTAATCTTTTTGTTTGAATTGAAATGTTTATAAAACGTATATTCGTTTGTAAAACAAAAAAAAAAAACATTTAATTTATTTCTAATAACAAATTTAAAAATTTGTTTTATCAAAATTTTAACATTTTTCAAGCCTCACTATGGAAACATCAAGATAGTTTTAATCATTTTAATTAAATTTTCTAAAATTTTTTGCTTAAAAAAATTTAAATTTTAGTTTAAAACATGTTAAAATTTTGTTTTAAATCCCATTTTCATGACAATTTTTTTTTATTTAAAAATTTAGTACTTTTAGACTTATTCAAAAAAAAAAAAAAAAAAAAATGTTTTCCCAATGTTTTTTTTTTTCACTGAAATTGTAGATATTTCGCTTCAAAATGGTTTTTTTATTATTTACATTTTTATCCAAACTATTTTAATTTTTCACCCAAACATTTTTAAAACTATTTGTTTATTATTTTAAATGTTTTTCAATTAAAAGCTTTCTTAACATTACACTTAGTTGTTTATTTTATTATTATTTTATATATTTTTTTATTTTTTTTATTTAAAATATTTTTCAATTAAAAATTTATTAACACCCTTTCTTTTAAGTTTATTCAAAGGAAATCTTGGTTTTTTTTGTTGGTTCATTTTTACAAATTCAAGTCGGATTTAAAATAAATTATATATTATTTTTTTATTTATTTTTGCGAGTTCGAGCAGGATTTTTCCAGCTTTTATTTTTCGTTTTTAAACTTTTCCTTCGAAATTTAATCTCTTTATTTTATAAATTGATAAACATCACTTCTCTAGGTTTCCAAAACAACTTAAACTTTACAACTTTTAAAATTTGTGAATTTTATTATAACATAATTAAATGATTTTATAATTTAAAATTTCCTTTACACTTACTTTCCTTTAAGTGCGCGATGTTGTAAGAAATATTTATACTTTTTTTTTTTATTTACTCAATAAGACAATTTTTTGTATTGTTTTTCTTTTAAAAATGTTTTTTTAAATTTTATTTTTACAAATCTCAGCAGGGGTTTTTCAGTTTATTATTTATTGCTATTCAACTTTTTTTCTATATTTTAACTGTTCAGTTATTCATTGTAATATTTTTCCTTTGTTAAAATTAAAAATATTTCATTTCCAAAAAGTTGTATTGCAAAATAATTTAAAATTTGAAAGTTTTGCAATATTCTATTTGCTATTCTTTATAAAAGCTTTAGCACATATCGTCTTTTGTCAGTTGATAGCTTTCACAATTTGGAATTATAAAAACTTTTACAAAAAAAAAAAAAAAAAAAAAATATATTTTTCTTGAAAATTTACACATTTTTTCTTTTGCAATGCACTCGCATTCGGTTTAGCAATTAATTTTTCTATATAATTTTTTGAAATTTTTAATTAGTATAATATATAAAAAAATGTCTTTATTTTTATTATTATTGTCTTCAATTTTTATTTGTTTTATAGTATTTATGATTTTTATTTATTGATTTAATTTCTTTTTTAAATTTTTTCGTTTGTTTATTATACTTTTTTTCTATTTAGTTTTTTTTAATATTATTTTATTTTGTTTTTATTTTATTTTTTATTTAAATTTTTTGTTTTCTTATGATTGAATAATTATTAATTTTATATATTTTTTATATTTTTTTCTAAATTTTTTGTATTTATTTTTTTTGTATTTATTTTTTCTTGTTTTATTTTTTTTTCATACTTTTTTATTTTTTTATTTTTTTTTATTTTTCATACTTTTTTTAATTTATTTTATTTTATTTTATTTTTTTCGTTTTACTATGGTTGAAATAATTATTTATTACAATAGATAATCTCGATTGAATGTTTTTTCTTCTTAAAATTAAAAACTGTTCTATTTCGAAAAAGTTTGATTTTAAATAATTTTAAATTCACCCGTTTTGTAACTTTCTATGTATTTTTTATTTCCGCTGTTTTTTTTTTTTTTTTTGAAATTTTACAAATAATTTTTTAAGCAATTTGGGTTTTAATTTCTTGAAATTTTTTTCTCACTTCAAAATCCATTCAGACAGCATAATAAGTAGAGCTGCTCAACCCCTATACACTTATTGCACATTTGGTTTTGTTTTGCCCTGAAGAATAGGCACAGATACAAATTCTCGCTTTGAATATAAAAAAAAAATCATAGCACTGCCTCACCACATATGAATTCGATTGATATGAAAATACCTGAATTTCATATCAAAGTGTAAAGAAAAGGCCGAGGCACTTCGGTATGATACTCAAATGTTCACTAACAAATTGACAACAAAATTTTGTTCAAAAATATTGTAGCACTGAGAAAAAATGGGCCATCAAAATTTTTTAAACATTTAAATTTTTTTGTTTTTTCAATTTAAAAAAGTTTCAGTGTATATATAACTTTGTATATGTATTGTTATTTTCAATTTAAAAAAGTTCCAGTGTAGATATAATTTTGTATATGTATTGTGATTTGCACTTCAATATAAACTTTTTTAAACATCCCTGATAATAAATATAAAAACGTAGAAAATGTTAAACTTTCTACTGCATATATTTTTACAGCAACAAGAAGTAATTGAATACTTTTAATGTTTATTTGAATTCACGTTTACTTTTGAGTGTGCAATTAATCAAATTTTTCTTTTTGAACTCTTTTTAATTTAACTCGATTTACTGCAAATATAATTTTGTATTTTTAACCTTTTTTCATCAACTTGGTAAAAAGTTAATGATGCGTGAAATGAGTGCGGTAGCCGGTAAACAAATCAAGCGAGCAGAGAAAAATGTACTAAATAGCTTTGTTTAAAATTTGAAGCTGTTTGCAAAAGAAATGTGATGCTTTAAAAGCTGTAAAGAGAAAACTAACATTTGAAAAAAAAAAGAAAAAAAAAAAACACTTTGCAACAGTCATTAACGTTTCTTGCCATTTTTCCAAAATTGCTAAAGCTGTGAAGTAGTTGATTTTTCTCTGTGCCTCTATTTAACATAGCCACTCAAAGAAAGAAAGCTTGCAACAAATTTTTTGCGCCACATTGCTGCATTTGTTCTTTCTTTTTCAGCTTACATATATGTATCTTCAACTTCTTTTTAGTGCTTTTTTTCTTTTTTTTTCATTCACTATTTTATGACATTTTTATAACATCATCATTAAAAGCGTCGTTTTAACAAAAATTGTGAGGTCAAGAGTTTGTTTTGTCGTCATAATAAAAGCGCTTGAACTGCGAACTTACAACTCTAGCGTAAAGGGAAATGTATTTTTCTTCTATTTCTCTTTAGAGAAATGTGCGACATCTTAATGAATGTTGAAAGAAGAGAACAACTTCTGCGCCAGTGATTTCAGAAAGCTATTATAATTCGTAGCTCGGACATAAAAACAGAAAATTATGAGGTAAAGAAGCTTCAGTAAGAGCAGCAGTTGAGGGTCAGATAGATGCAGCAACCTCGCTTTAATTGAGAAAAATGTAGAGATTCAGAAACTTAAAGACTATGGGAGTATAGTTTTGCTAAATCAAGAAATTAACGATAATTCTGCGTCTTCTGTTATCGTTCGAATCACTAAACTGTCGAATAAATACACTGAAAGAAAAATACTGGTAAAATCAACCGAAATACGGGTCTATTCAACCGAAATTTCTGTAAATTTTTATCCATCGCAACAAGATGTTGAATCAACTGCGCACAAATCGTTGATTCGTAATTGCCGTTTTCGTACTCAAATGAAAAAAAAAAGTTGCAAGTAAATGTAAGGCACGATAACCTCCGAAGAGATTTTAGGCCGAGCTTCTCTTCCAATTTGCGTCGTGCTCCTCTTGATTTTCCCTACAAATTGGCCGGACGGGACCTACATGTTTTGTGCCAACTCCGAACGGCGTCCGCAAGGCAGACGAGTTTTCACTGGGAGCTTTTCATGGTAGAGGTACACTCGGAGCGCATGCCAAACACTGCCGAGGGGCGACCCCGCTTAGTAAAATGTTCTAATTGAAAAACCTTATTTCTAAAATTTTGATTTTGCTTTGCCCGGGGTGCGAACCCAGGGCATACGCTGTGGCAGGCGGAGCACGCTACAATCACACCACGGTGGCACTTACTAACCGAACGTAAATTGGACTACATCAAATATGCTGGCACACATTAAACATTATACACTTTATTATTTTGTTTTATTAAACGCAGTTTCACCAAATTTTATACTTTATAATTTATTTAATTTATATTTTTTGCAAAGCGTTGCAAATAGAAATGAAAATAGTAGTCACAAAACTGATTCTCAATTCTTTCAGTTGCAGCTCAGCTCATTCTCAATTTCTTCTCTCGCATGTAGTTGCCACACTTGATTGTTTTGAACAAAACTTGTAGTATAAATGTTTGACGTAACGTTTTAAATAGAGAACTTGTAAGTTATAGAAAAGTAAAGAATCAAATCGCAGGAAGGTAATTCACCACTGGAGTAACTTTACATGTAATTCGGCAAGTTTAATTTTCGTAACACGAAACGATTCCAAAACAACTCAAAGTTTTATGTTGTCGGAAACATGAAACATTAAAAAAGGATGTTTTTTTATTATCTTATTAAATTCGTTCGCGTGAGTGAATATTCTTAAAAATTTGAACAAAATGTTACTAACTTGGGAAAAATTCCTGTTCGTTCAAACAAAACTTTTGCAACAAGAGGGCGCAATTTTGCATTTCGCTTGGACGAGAAGTTGCAAAATTGTACCCGATAGATAGGTGTCCCGGTATCTCATAATTTTTGCACAGTAAATTCAAAAAAAGGTTTTTTGTTTTGTATTGATAACTGAAAAACTAGTTTTTAGTTGTTTTCCCATTTTGTGTGGTTTTTCGATTTGATGGTTTTCTTATTTTGGTGTTTTTTTTAACAAGCGGCACCATCGTCATAAGTACAAAGTAGAGAGCGCATTGAGCGTAAAACTCTCTTTGAAATTTGCTCATGTATTGACAGTTGATCGCCGTTGAAATGAAAGATCAGTTGTGTTAACAGAAAAATCAGTTAGATTGACCAGGAATCTGTTAATTTTACAGAATTTTGTTAACTTAAGAGCGACAATTTCTCTTCTGTTGAAATGCCTAAACTAATTTGTTCGTTTGACAAAGAACTCGGTCGAATTAACCATAATTCGATCAATTTCATCGAATCTCCGTTAAGTCAAGAACAACAGAACCGATTTGTTGATTTTACTAGCATTTCTTTCAGTGTACACTTAAATGTTCTGTATATAAAATGCTCTATTTGCAGCACTACTATGGTAGTATAACTTCACAATACACTTGCGTACTTCACTCGCAACGTTTTGCAATTAAACTGATTGACTCTTTGTCAGACTAAGCTGCTACTATACTCTCAGTTGACTCGTTCGCCTATTTCTCCCATGGTCTAGAGTTTTCGCGGATTTATTTATTTCTCTTCTATGTTTGTATGTGAATAATGTCGTCTGCGCTCTTTGTTGCTGCGTTAATGTGTATGTAATATCGTTTACGCTCTTAGCTGCTGTGTACATGTCTCATCTGCCTACATTGCTGTAGTGTTTGAGCTGCATAGTGATGTGTCGGAATTGCGTATAGTAACCACGATATTAGGAACAAAAGCAAATTTGACTATAGAATAAAAAAAATAATAATAATATATATGCACCTTGAAAACTCGTTTCACTTTTTTTAAATTATTTCGTCAAGGTATTTCGCTATACATATTATGCAGTGATAGGCCGGATAGGACGACCCTATAACCTCTGAAGTTTTAGAGTGCAACAACCACCAAAAGTGGTCACTCAGATTGTTCCGCACCCGTCGAAGTCTGTCTTCGATTTCACCTTAGTTCTGTGGAATATTTTTTCTGGTGGGTGATCGCTTGTTAGCATCCAAATTGGTAATTTTCAAATGATGCTTGGGCAACCTCATAGTAATGCCTCTGCGAAGTGTGTTTCATGATCGGGGTCATTCAAACATATTCACTTACTTTATATTTAGCAGATCCCTTCTTCTTTGGTTTGCACACCGCAACACCTGATTTGGTATTGTAGACATATCAGGTGTTTGTGTGAATAGGATTTCGTTGTAACTTCTGCAATGAGTTTGACAATCCGTAGGTGCACCGTCTTTTCTTTCATATCCTGTTGTACTTCAAGTAAAATGGTCCCGCATGAGTCCTATAGTTCTGCACCCTGTATATACTTAAATTAATCTAATAGTTGATGACTTCTATAAACTCTGTAGAAATGCTACCGCTTCCGACTGAGATGTATCAGATTTCAAGTTTTGCAGTAAGCCGCTTTCCAACTTTGAAATCTGAGAATGGTGTCGATGTCAACGTTCCTTACTAGAAAGCCGGAAGCGCTTCTTCACTATCCGGCACTACTGCAGTCTATGAACGCTCTCCGATACCACTTCCATGTAAAAACTAAGCGATCGTGCGTATATTGTAGTATATCATGTCAAGTGCCTCTAAAAGCAAAGACCTAATCGCCTCCGGCAATTAGCGGTACATTTATGGCGTCAGGTGTGACCTCAGACGCCTCTTTTTGCTCAACATTATTTTGCAGTCTCACGGAGCCGAGTACCTTGTTTTTTTAATGAACAACTTTGAACTAGAATTCGAGATTAGCCGACTACATTGTGGTGGTTTTAAATACCTGACAATTTGTAGACATCTGACACGTTTACAAGCAAAAGAACTCAAGCCAGCCTTTCCAACAACTTAGGCAAGTTTCCGCCTTTCGGTGCTCATATTGAAATTTGGAATTCATATACATGTTTCCGCATTGTGCCATCCTCAGCACAACGCCGAAGCTGCTTCGTCTCCAAAATAAACGGAGAGAGAGTAGCGTGAAAACTATAACGATGCTAACAAAACTAAAAAAAAAAACGTTTTACAGAAAATTCGAGAAAACTACGAAAATTTCGACCATCTTGTGTAAGGTTAGGTTGAACTGGGCGGTCAATAAAGGCCTCATCGTCTCCAAACAAATTCTGAGGTCGAACTCTTGTTTATCAAAGAGCCGTATTCATACAAAGTTTTGCCCACCACTGCAATGTACTTAACCATAACAATTTACACAAAGCTTATGACATTTTCTTACTAAGTATCCCCTGTTTTCTCTCTTTCGTTCAAACTCCATTTATTATGCGCATTACATTATAATGTTAAACTTTTTCCGTACAAAGCAATGCAAAGCAACAAAAAAGTAGATTAACAAACACTAGCGACAAAAAAATCCAGAGTTACACAAATATGACTGACAGTTTTTCATATAGCTTTTGTTGTTATTTTTCTCTTTGAACCACATTTTGTTTCATAACTCTTTCATTATTTCCATGTAAAGCTTTATTTTGTCAAATTACAAAAAGCAAATGTCTAGCTTGACCGACCGGTTTATAACGAGCTAATGACTATTTCCCGGCCAAGGCAATTAAGCGTCAACAATCAAGTGGCAAATTCTGTGTGACAAGGGGAGAAAGGAAAATAAGTTTGTGAATAGAGAAAAAATGCAAAACATTTTGAAACAAAAGACGTATTAGATGAGAATGCGATAAAGAAGAAAAAAATTCAACCAGAGAAAAATGAAGTGTTTGAGGCAATTAAAATTATTATTTGATTATGTAATAAAGCGTATAAAGTTGATATTTAAGTTGTTATTGTACTCCGCGCTGGTTGGTGGCTAAGTTGTGATAAATGAAAATATAATTAAAATGGTTAAGAACGCCTAATAAGTAATGGCTTATAACTTGGCTGTGGCAGGCCAGAGGGATGAGAATAATTGTGCAAGATTTTTAGCTTTGTTTTTTTTTGTTTGTACAAGTGGCTTGTCTGCCCTTTCAAGAGAGCAAATTTCTTCCTAAAGGGTTTTCACATCAATCTTGCAAGTCAAGAGTTGAGGAGATTGGCGCGAAGTTGGGGAAAGGCGTCGAATTATCTTGTGATGGTGTTCAACGGTCAGGAATAGTTATTCAATCAAAATTATGATCGACATGCTCTGGAACTACAGAATATACTGTACTGTGGTGCATTGTGAAGTACTATCTACCCAGGTGTCCTGTTCACTTTTCAGTTTACTTGGCGCCCGAGCAGTAATTTTACTGCATTACTCTGACTTAGCTTGATCTTTTAAGCCTTCTTGACCGCAACTTCTGGACCCTACCATTGCATACGAATCCCACTTGCTGTTGCTATTGTGATCAGGCCATATTTGATTATGGATGCTGATATTCGAAAAGCACCAACTGGATATTAAAATACACCGTGACTACCGCAGTAATGTCGAATGCTTGTCAAAATATGCCTGTAAACAGAAACTCGATGACATTGTGAATGATAACAAAGTGTGATATCTTCTGTATAGACGTCAAAATTCCAAAGTGATTGGATCACCTGATTTGTAATTGACTATCGCTGTCTCATTCTGTATCTCTTTATATCACCCGCTGAAGATAGGCGCCGCCATATTGAACACCCTGTCAAAATGCTAAAAAGTAGCCATATTGAACATCCTGTCAGGCAGTTGACAGATAAGATAACTCACTTAGTTATCATTCACAATGCTCGATGATGGATGCGGAACTAGCTGATGTTTGTAGCATCTTCTTATATTTAATACTGGACATCAATTTGTGAATTTGCCGTCAAGAACGCTGCTTGGCTGTCCGAGTATAGAAACACTTCATGTCCTCTGTTTTAGTTTGGAAGTTTTCAACTGAGATTTCAAGACTACTGCCTAGACACCACAGTTCATTCTAGCCATGTATGTATTTAGGGCACTCTTACATTCAATTTCTTCTCAAACGTTAGAGGAAAGCGAAAGAATGTCTAATACCACTATGACAACACTGCTTCCCTCACTTTAGAGGTTTTGTAGCAAAGCCTCAAGCTAGCAGTCTTTCTGGAGAATCACGGCAGTGACACGGATCCGTTCCATAAGATATCTTCCTTTTTTTCTTGATTATTATGCTAGACTACTATTCGATGAATCTTCAATAATTTGATTAATAATTGAATTTAATCAATGATTTGATTCATAATTGAAATTATTAAACTTTAATAATTTGACTAATGCTGATTAGATTAAAAAATCTACTATTCGATGATTTTCTTTAAGCGTAGTTGTTTTTTAAATTTCACTAGATATTCAGTTCTTTTATTTGGTAATTCGGCTTTGTCTGATTAATCGAATTCATTCAATTTCAAGCAATAATGACTAGCTTTTTGTATCATTACATATGTCAATCCCAATTAAATCTACAATAAATCGTCAATAAATAATCTACGCGTTTGCATATGTTCCATCCATGGGAACTAGATTATTTTTTGTCAAACTTTTACGTTTCTCTTTTATAATTGTTTTTTTGTTTTTATCGGCCTATTGATAAATGATTCAGGTTCGATTCGAGCTCAAGGCCAGAATAAATATAGTTGGTAAAAAGGAATAGAAGTAGCAAATTTGCCAGTCAAACAAACCACCGCTGTATAGCTAAATGGTTAGCGCAGCATGCCTAAAGCGTACTGATGATGAAGGCTTAGCACCCTTCGAAATGGATCTATCTGCGCAGCTATGGGAGGTTGTCTGAAAAATTTTCTACTTACTATTCCAAAAACAAAATACAATTTTTCAAATTTAGAAAAATTAAAAAATAACAATAATTATCATTAGAAAAAAATTATTGTTCTGGCCTTGAGCTCGAATCGAACCTGAATCGTTTCTCTTTTATTTTGTGTTTCCAATAAGAGATTCAACTTCAGATGTGGAGAAAAAACTCCGCATCTCTAAAATTTCTTCATAATTAGCGATTATCGAAGTGAAAAATGTTTATGCGAAATCTACGATAAGGAGTTAAGTAAGATAATCGTTATATTTAAACTAGGAGTTATTTGATTTAGCATGACTACTTGTTAAATATTAATAATTTAAGTTAATTTCTCTCAGTTTGGTATTAATCAATTGATTATTGTTGGCGGCCACCGTGGTGTGATGGTAGCGTGCTCCGCCTATCACGCCGTATGCCCTGGGTTCAACTCCCGGGCAAAGCAACATCAAAATTTTAGAAATAAGATTTTTCAATTAGAAGAAAATTTTTCTAAGCGGGGTCGCCCCTCGGCAGTGTCTGGCAAGCGCTCCAATTGTATTTCTGCCATGAAAAGCTCTCAGTGAAAACTCATCTGCCTTGCAGATGCCGTTCGGAGTCGGCATAAAACATGTAGGTCCCGTCCGGCCAATTTGTAGGGAAAAATCAAGAGGAGCACGACGCAAATTGGAAGAGAAGCTCGGCCTTAGATCTCTTCGGAGGTTATCGCGCCTTACATTTATTTATTTATTGTTCTTCCACTTAATTACTGAGATTAGTTAGAACCAATGAGTAGGTTATATGAATAGGCATTTAACTAGGTTTATATATTAACTGGCTAACCAAAAAATGTGACTTGTTAATTGCGCATTTGTTTCGTTTCATTTCTAAGAATTTTGTTGAATATTTTCCATTAATCAGTATTTTTTTTTTAGTTCGAATAGTTTAGAACCAACTAATCGATTAATTTAGACCTAAAATGTTAACCACTTATTCAGTTAACCACTCTAACTTGAATATACATATTTAGGTTTACTTCGTTAAGTGATCTAGATTTAATGAAAATTAATTGAAATTAATCATTTAATTTCTTAAAGGATTACTTGAATATTTCTGCTTTTTTAATTTAAAATTATAATTATATTGATTAATCGGCACAATAAAGGGTTAAATTAGGTGACTTAATTGTACGGAATTTTGCTATATCTAAAGGCGAAGGAGGGCAGTGCGAAGTTTTAGCCTTTTGAACTACTTTTGTGTATTTAGTCAGACGGATTAATTATAAACTACATATTTTAAATAAATTAGTTTATCATTTGTTTAGTTTTTTCTCGCTCATTTGATATACGACTAATTTAGTCAAGAGTTAACAAATTTACCATATTAGAAAGATTTTGTTAAACCCAGAAATCATATGTGTTTTGGGATTGAAAAGGAGCTACTGCCCTCTGATACCATTTGATTTGGTGTAATAAATCAACCTTAATTTTAGCCAAATTAACTTACATTATTTGAAACATCATTCGTTTAACTTTGTGTTCGTTGATAGTTTAATAATACCACTTTGACTATTTTCGTTGGGTATTTAGATTATTTTTCGAATAGTTGGAGTAAGATTTAACTTAATCCATAAATTAGGAATTGAGGGCATTCACGAGATTTCGTTGATTACAGTTAATAACTGCTTTTAATTCCCGATACTATTAAGAACATCTTTAGTTAGAACCGAAAAGTTAGTCGAGAAGTTAAGAATTTAATACATTCGAGAGATTTTGTTTAACTCAGCAATCACATGTTTATTAGAGTTGAAAAAAGAGGGCAGTAGTTTACATTTTATTCAAGTTGACTTACGTTATTTGAATAATTGTTTATTTAACTTTATTCGTTGATGAATATGGCTCTGATTATTTTCGCAGCGTATTTAGATAATTTTCAGTCTATTAGTCGGACTATGGACTAATTTATTCAATAAACTCAGAATTAAGCGCATTCAAGAGGTTTCGTTGATTACATTCACATAAGCGACGACAAAAAGAAATTTCAGTCATTTTATTTTGTAAGATTAATTTGCCCAAATTTTATTAACTTGGTCTTAAATTATTTAAATCATATCGTTCAATTTTCTTAGTTTTTCTTAGTTTATCGTTCGATTAATAACTAGGTAGTCAAAAATTTCATGGCACAAGATTGATTAGTCGGATTAAATTATTCGATAAGCGAACAATTTATTATTTAATGTACTTGAGTCTCTCAGAAGTCTAATCAAGAGCAATTCTTGGGCAGAAAATAGTCGGCAAGCATTTATTTTATAGTAATTTTGTTTACACTTTGTTAAAACAGCCTTCAGCGAAAATAAGATGCGAAAAACTAATAATTTTTTTTTATTTTTTCATCAACATTCCTTTCATACAGCACTTGTTGGTTAGTTTTATTGTTTTCTGTGTTTTGTTTTCTAGTCTACTGCTAAAATTAGCTTTCATGTGACTTAAGTGGAAAAACTAAGTAGATAAAATTATGTTATTAAATAATAAATATTTTTAAAAATTTCTTAGTTACCGCCACACATTCCATATACTTGCCTCGGACGGCATTTTCGTCTTGTTAAAAATTAAAAAATTAAAAAATAAAAAAAAAAAACAAAGAAACACAAAAATTACTAAAACTTATGATTTTTTGACACTTCAAACAAGTCATTAAAAGCATGCGTTAACGTTTGTGAGCGAAAAATTTAATTGTCATATTTTCAAATTCAATTTGATTTTATTTTAAGAACAGCTATTGTATTTGGTACACATACTTATTGCACTAACTGTTGTTGTTGCTAGTAAAGCTTAGTGTAAAACATGCGAAAGAAGCACAATTCTCAGGTGTCAGTGCTTATTTTTATTTTTTTTCTCCTAGGAGCTGGCGAAAATAGAATTTGGTTGCCATTACTGTTGATGGATTTTCTCGCACTTCTGCCTGTGTTTCTAGTTTTTTACTGACTCTTGTTACTTTAAATTTTAAATATTTTTTATTTGATTGACAGTTGTTTGACGTCTAGCGCACAAATTGACGGCAACAGCGCGGTGGGGGTGGTAATGTTCTGTTGGGACTACATGAGTTTTCTAAAATTTTATTGAATTCATATAGTAGCTGGACATGTGAAGCCATATCGCTAGTTTTTTTATGTTTTTTTTTATAATTGTTATTTTTTTAAGAATTTGAAAATTTTTAAATTTTCTTAAAAAAAAACAAGTAAGGAAGGCTAAGTTCGGGTGTAACCGAACATTATATACTCAGTTGAGAGCTGTGGAGACAAAGTAAGGGAAAATCACCATGTTGTAAAAAGAACCTAGGGTAACCCTGGAATGTGTTTGTATGACATGTGTATCAAATGGAAGGTATTAAATAGTATTTTAAGAGGAAGTGGGCCATAGTTCTATAGATGGACGCCATTCAGGGATATCGCCATAAAGGTGGACCAGGCCTGACTCTAGAATTTGTTTGTACGATATGGGTATCAAATGAAATGCGTTAATGATAATTTTAAAAGGGAGTGGGCCTAAGTTCTATAGGTGGACGCCTTTTCGAGATATCGCCATAAAGGTGGACCAGGGGTGACTCTAGAATTAATTTTTTACGATATGGGTATCAAATGAAAGGTATTAATGAGTATTTTAAAAGGGCGTGGGCCTAAGTTCTGTAGATGGACGTCTTTTCGAGATACCGCCATAAAGATGGACCAGGGGTGACTATAGAATTTGTTTGTACGATATGAGTATCAAATAAAAGGTGTTAATGAGTATTTTAAGAGGGCGTGAGCCTTAGTTCTATATGTGGAGGCCTTTTCGAGATATCGCCATAAAGGTGGACCAGGGCTGACTCTAGAATTTGTTTGTACAATATGGGTATCAAATGAAAGGTGTTAATGAGTATTTTAAAAGGGTGTGGGCCTTAGTTCTATAGGTGAACGCCTTTTCGAGATATCGCCTTAAAGGTGGATCAGGGGTGACTCTAGGATGTGTTTGTACGATATGGGTATCAAATTAAAGGTATTAATGAGGGTTTTAAAAGGGAGTGGCCCTTAGTTGTATATGTGAAGGCGTTTTCGAGATATCGACCAAAATGTGGACCAGGGTGATCCAGAACATCATCTGTCGGGTACCGCTAATTTATTTATATATGTAATACCACGAACAGTATTCCTGCCAAGTTTCCAAGGGCTTTTGATTTCGCCCTGCAGAACTATTTCATTTTATTCTACTTAATATGGGAGGTGTCACACCCATTTTACCAAGTTTTTTTCTAAGGTTATATTTTGCGTAAATAGACCAATACAATTACCACGTTTCATCCCTTTTTTCGTATTTGGTATATAATTATGGCATTTTTTTCATTTTTCGTAATTTTCGATATCGAAAAAGTGGGCGTGGTCATAGTCCGATTTCAGCCATTTTTTACACCAATACAAAGTGACTTCAGATAAGTACGTGAACTGAGTTTAGTAAAGATATATCGATTTTTGCTCAAGTTATCATGTTAACGGCCGAGCGGAAGGACAGACGGTCGACTGTGTATAAAAACTGGGCGTGGCTTCAACCGATTACGCCCTTTTTCACAGAAAACAGTTATCGTCCTAGAATCTAAGCCTCTACCAAATTTCACAAGGATTGGTAAGTTTTTGTTCGACTTATGGCACTAAAAGTATCCTAGACAAATTAAATGAAAAAGGGCAGAGCCACGCCCATTTTGAAATTTTCTTTTATTTTTGTATTTTGTTGCAACATATCATACTGGAGTTGAATGTTGACATAATTTGCTTATATACTGTAAAGATATTAACTTTTCTTTTAAAAATTGAATTAAAAAAAATTTTTTTTTTAAAAGTGGGCGTGTTCGTTCTCCGATTTTGCTAATTTTTATTAAGCAGACATATAGTAATAAGAGTAACGTTCCTGCCAAATTTCATCATGATATCTTCAACGACTGCCAAATTACAGCTTGCAAAACTTCTAAATTACCTTCTTTTAAAAGTGGGCGGTGCCACGCCCATTGTCCAAAATTTTACTAGTTTTCTATTCTGCGTCATAAGTTCAACTCACCTACCAAGTTTCATCGCTTAATCCGTATTTGGTAATGAATTATCGCACTTTTTCGATTTTTCGAAATTTTCGATATCGAAAAAGTGGGCGTTGTTATAGTCCGATATCGTTCATTTTAAATAGCGATCTGAGATGAGTGCCCAGGAACCTACATACCAAATTTCATCAAGATACCTCAAAATTTACTCAAGTTATCGTGTTAACGGACAGACGGACGGACGGACGGACGGACGGACGGACATGGCTCAATCGAATTTTTTTTCGACACTGATGATTTTGATATATGGAAGTCTATATCTATCTCGATTCCTTTATACCTGTACAACCAACCGTTATCCAATCAAAGTTAATATACTCTGTGAGCTCTGCTCAACTGAGTATAAAAATTATTTTCTTGATTTGCTATTGGGCTCCAACTTTTTTTCTTTCAATTTGTTCTATAATTTGTTTTTCTTTTAAAGAGAATTTGAAAATTTTTCAATTCTCTAAAAAATTTGAATTTTCTTACTCTTTTCGATTTGCTGTTGGCCTCCAATTTTTAAATTTTTTGTTGTTAATTCTGCTAGAATTTTTTTGATGCTTTTTTATTTGTTATTGTACTTCAATTTAACGTTTTTTCATTCTTAAATTTAAACATTTTTTGTTTGTTTATTTCTGTTCAATTCTTTGTTTATATTTTTCAATTTACTGCATGTTTTTTACCTAATTTTCAATAATTAAGCACAAATATTTTTAGTTCAAATCATACATATCTCACATGCGTGATTGCTTTGTGGCTATGGGTGATGGCATTGCGTTCCTGCGCCGTTAGTGTCTGCCCCATGTTGGTATTTGGTTTTAATGATATTTTTTGTGTTATTAACTAAAGTAAATCAAAAAAGGAAGAAATGCAATGATAAAATTTGTAAAGAGAAAAAACTGCTACTAGGTAGGCCCCACGTTGGGCGCCAGTTTTACAAGCATTTTAGACGCCCTTCATTCTTACTTATCGAAAACTAGTGAGTCAGCTATTTTTTTAAGACTTGATTGGAATAATTAATCATATTATTAACTCCCAAATATTTCTAAATTTTATTGAATTTATCCGGCCATCATCATTGTAGTATCAGAGGTAGGAGGATGTCTAGAGTTCTGATTGAAACTGACATATATGTTGTTTATTCTACTTATAAATAAAAAATGTAAGGCGCGATAACCTCCGAAGAGATCTAAGGCCGAGCTTCTCTTCCAATTTGCGTCGTGCTCTTGATTTTCCCTACAAATTGGCCGGATGGGACCTACATGATTTTATGCCGACTCTGAACGGCATCTGCAATGCAGATGAGTTTTCACTGAGAGCTTTTCATGGCAGAAATACACCCGGAGCGCTTAGAAAAATTTTCTTCTAATTGAAAAACCTTATTTCTAAAAATTTTGATGTTGCTTTGCCCGGGGTTTGAACCCAGGGCATCCGGTGTGGTAGGCGGAGCACGCTACCATCACACCACGGTGGCCGCCAATTATTAAGCCAAGTGTTTGGTTGGTTCCTTTCAGTGTTACCCTGCCGAAGAGACCGGACCGTAGTAGCGGCACAAAACTGACTATAGTTCGGAATCTCATGTTCCTCAGGTCTGGGCACTCGCAGAGGAAATGGGTGACTGTCTCCGTACAACTGTCCACGGTATACCTCTTGCACCTGTTCTTAAAGGAGATTCCCATTCTCTCCGCGTGTGGGCTGAGCTAGCCTTTGTAGGTCATCCGCTGCCTAAAGATGCACTGGCCTTTATTACCCTATTTTCTAACCAAAAATATAGGCTCTCTATACCTAGTATCTCTGCTTGGAAGATACCCCGCACCAACACCGCTGGTCATTTTGGACCCGTCAGTTGGAGTGAGGCTATGCCCTCTTAGTAAAATTTGCGGGTGGCATTCTTACATGCGTATGTGGAGGTCCAATGGCAGCTCGTTAAGAACAACATTGTGACTCTCCGTTGGGCTTGACCTTAGTGCTTCTGATATCCGCAGGCATGCTGCCGCTGTCTCTTGTATAGTTTCTTGATGTTGTACTGCTTGTTCAGTGCTGGCCACCACATTTGCTCTCCGTGCGGAAGGATGGGTCTTATAACCGCTGTGTAGAGACACATCATAAGCTTCGACCACAGTCCCCAGCTCTTACACGAGTAGTATGCAATAAATGCCTTCTCTACTCTTCTATCAATATTGGCTTCCCAGTTTATCTTGTTTTCTGTTTCGATGCCAATGTACTTTACTCTCGTTGGGAAGGAGAGTTCAGTGCCATTTAGTGAGGGCATTCGATTTGTAGTGTTTTGGATCTGTTACTGAATAGCTAAGGTTGATATTGAGGCGCTCTCTGCAGGCCACTTTTGTAACCTGCTCAGCGCAACTTGTAGGATTTCACTTAAGGTTGAGGGAAATGCGCCAAAACTCCATTCCTATCGAGTTCAAGTAGTATGTCTTTCATTGCTGCAACCAAAATAGTGGAGAAAGAACTTTACGTTGGGGTGTTCCTCTTCCTGCGAACTCTTTTTAGACTGTACATCTGTGAGTATTGAAACGAATGTTTCTCCAATTGGTTTTTTGTTAACGGGCAAACCCATTTAAAATGGGCGTGGGTGTAGACCTGGGAAAGTTTTGACAGAGCGAACGCGAAAATTGCGGTGGCAATGTTTTAGAAAATTTCGTTTCTTAAGAATAAACTTCTATGAATTTTGTTAATGAAACGAAAATTTCCAACTTATGATCGGAGTACTCTGATTTTTTTGTATATGCAGTTGTTCGGCTCAATCAATTTAAGTCCAATAAAGTATAGGTTATATATCTCTCAAAACTCATTGATTTTTGACAATTTTTTCCGAAGTGTGTTTTGAGCTGAGCAGAGCTCACAGAGTATATTATTTTGTTCGCATAACGGTACCCCGTAACGGCATAAATATAGACTTCTATATATCAAAATGATCTGGGCAAAAGAAGAAATTAATTTAGTCATGTCCGTAAACACGATAACTTGAGTAAACTTTGAGGTATCTTAATGAAATTTGGTATGTAAGTTCCTGGGCACTCATCTCAGATCGCTATTTAAAATGAAAGAAATCGGACCATAACCATGCCCACTTTTTCGATATCGAAAATTTCGGAAAACCGAAAAAGTGCGATAATTCATTACCAAAAACGGTAAAGCGATGAAACAAATTAGTAAAATTTTGGATCATAACCGTGGCACCACCGCCCACTTTTAAAAGAAGGTAATTTAAAAGTTTTGCTAGCTGTAATTTGGCAGCTGAGTATGTAATGTTCGGTTACACTCGCACTTAGCCTTCCTTACTTGTTTTTCGGCCAATCTATTGAAGTCCAATAAAGTATTAGTTATATATATATATATCTCTCAAAACTAATTTATTTTTGACAATTTTTTTCCGAAGAGTGGTTTGGGTTATTCTCTTTTCAAAGCGCTTGTAGCTTTGTTTTTAATGAAACTCACTTCGATAGCAAAATTATCAAAAATCTGTGCAATTTTTGAGAGACTTGTTAGACTAAAGTTGATTTCCTACAAGCGCTGCATACTAAACAAAATACCGAAAATGAAAAGTTCGAAATTTTTTTTACATATTTTCGAAAATGTTTTTGAGATTGGTTTGTATAGTTTCAGTTAAACAAATCGTTAAATTTTTCGACTAAAATTAAGGAAAAAAAAACATAAAAAAAACAAAATAATTGATAATACGAGTATTTGCAAAGAATTTTCACTGTTTTTTGCTTACTAGTCAACTTAAGCTGTTTTGAATGATAAACTAATTTATATAATGTATTTAATTAGCGAGCTTTGCTCATATTGCTTTATACAATGGTTTTTGTAATTGATATTAGAGAAAAATTGTAAGTTTACAAACGGCGGTGGTTACTAGGACATGTTTCTGAATTTCACTTCTTCATCAGCTAGCTTTTCGGGAGCTGAGCGTTGAACTCGAATCTCCAACATTCATATCAGTGCAAGCCTTTTAGCTGCTAAGCCATATGAATGTCCCGTTGTTCGCTGTACAATTGGTCACTAAGAGTTGCCTTTTTGTTTATATTCCTCTTGATCACCATGTAGGCACATACACTCTGTATGTAGTTTATTCCTAATGGTGTGGATATGATTTTTAGACGCGCTTTTGAAAACTTAGTAACATTTGTTCGGATTTTTACAGTATTTGTTTTTAATACTGCCGCTGTTACTATTATATCAATATGATCATATGTATTTAATTAGCGAGCTTTGCTCATATTGCTTTATACAATGGTTTTTGTAATTGATATTAGAGAAAAATTGTAAGTTACAAACGGCGATGGTTACTAGGACATGTTTCTGAATTTCACTTCTTCATCAGCTAGCTTTTCGGGAGCTGAGCGTTGAACTCGAATCTCCAACATTCATATCAGTGCAAGCCTTTTTGCTGCTAAGCCATATGAATGTCCCGTTGTTCGCTGTACAATTGGTCTCTAAGAGTTGCCTTTTTGTTTATATTCCTTTTGATCACCATGTAGGCACATACACTCTGTATGTAGTTTATTCCTAATGGTGTGGGTATGATTTTTAGACGCGCTTTTGAAAACTTAGTAACATTTGTTCGGATTTTTACAGTATTTGTTTTTAATACTGCCGCTGTTACTATTATATCAATATGATCATATGTATTTAATTAGCGAGCTTTGCTCATATTGCTTTATACAATGGTTTTTGTAATTGATATTAGAGAAAAATTGTAAGTTACAAACGGCGATGGTTACTAGGACGTGTTTCTGAATTTCACTTCTTCATCAGCTAGCTTTTCGGGAGCTGAGCGTTGAACTCGAATCTCCAACATTCATATCAGTGCAAGCCTTTTTGCTGCTAAGCCATATGAATGTCCCGTTGTTCGCTGTACAATTGGTCTCTAAGAGTTGCCTTTTTGTTTATATTCCTTTTGATCACCATGTAGGCACATACACTCTGTATGTAGTTTATTCCTAATGGTGTGGGTATGATTTTTAGACGCGCTTTTGAAAACTTAGTAACATTTGTTCGGATTTTTACAGTATTTGTTTTTAATACTGCCGCTGTTACTATTATATCAATATGATCATATGTATTTAATTAGCGAGCTTTGCTCATATTGCTTTATACAATGGTTTTTGTAATTGATATTAGAGAAAAATTGTAAGTTTACAAACGGCGATGGTTACTAGGACATGTTTCTGAATTTCACTTCTTCATCAGCTAGCTTTTCGGGAGCTGAGCGTTGAACTCGAATCTCCAACATTCATATCAGTGCAAACCTTTTTGCTGCTAAGCCATATGAATGTCCCGTTGTTCGCTGTACAATTGGTCTCTAAGAGTTGCCTTTTTGTTTATATTCCTTTTGATCACCATGTAGGCACATACACTCTGTATGTAGTTTATTCCTAATGGTGTGGGTATGATTTTTAGCGCGCTTTTGAAAGCTTAGTAACATTTTTTCGGATTTTTACAGTATTTGTTTTTAATACTGCCGCTGTTACTATTATATCAATATGATCATATGTATTTAATTAGCGAGCTTTGCTCATATTGCTTTATACAATGGTTTTTGTAATTGATATTAGAGAAAAATTGTAAGTGCTCATGGTTTATTAACAATTGTTTTTGTTTTTATCGGCCTGTTGATAAATGATTCAAGGTTCGATTCGAGCTCAAGGCCAGAACAATAATTTTTTCTAATGATAATTATTGTTATTTTTTAATTTTTCTAAATTTGAAAAATTGTATTTTTGTTTTTGGAATAGTAAGTAGAAAATTTTTCAGACAACCTGCCATAGCTGCGCAGATAGATCCATTTCGAAAAACAAAAACAATTGTTAATAAACCATGAGCACTTGGGAATGTCAAACAAAGTAATTGACAATAAACAAAAATCCAACATTATCAGTGATTTGCACCAGATGGCGCAACGCTGAATAAATATGGTTGGTAAAAAGGAATAGAAGTAGCAAATTTGCCAGTCAAACACACCACCGCTGTATAGCTAAATGGTTAGCACAGCATGCCTAAAGCGTACTGATGATGAAGGCTTAGCACCCTTCGAAATGGATCTATCTGCGCAGCTATGGCAGGTTGTCTGAAAAATTTTCTACTTACTATTCCAAAAACAAAAATACAATTTTTCAAATTTAGAAAAATTAAAAAATAACAATAATTATCATTAGAAAAAATTATTGTTCTGGCCTTGAGCTCGAATCGAACCTTGAAAAATTGTAAGTTTACAAACGGCGATGGTTACTAGGACATGTTTCTGAATTTCACTTCTTCATCAGCTAGCTTTTCGGGAGCTGAGCGTTGAACTCGAATCTCCAACATTCATATCAGTGCAAGCCTTTTAGCTGCTAAGCCTTATGAATGTCCCGTTGTTTGCTGTACAATTGGTCTCTAAGAGTTGCCTTTTTGTTTATATTCCTTTTGATCACCATGTAGGCACAGACACTCTGTATGTAGTTTATTCCTAATGGTGTGGATATGATTTTTAGGCGCGCTTGACAAAAGGAATATAAACAAAAAGGCAACTCTTAGAGACCATATGTACAGCGAACAACGGGACATTCATATGGCTTAGCAGCTAAAAGGCTTGCACTGATATGAATGTTGGAGATTCGAACGGAATAATTTATATAATATTACATTTAAGTAACAGAACCTTACATTATCTGCTCTTAAACCAAACAAATTGGTGGTACACCATTTATAATAAGTAAAAAGTAAAATATTTATATAAGCAAATTATTTTAAAAGTAAAAGTATATCATAAACTTAAATATTGTACAATTACTTTATGCTACATATTTGTTAAGTATTTATACATTTTTTTTTCCACTCAACATTGGTAACTTTAATTTTGTATTCTCTTTGCTTCTGCGCTGATTTCCAGGCGGTCGTACAACAAAGCCAGCAACAGGCTTTACTCAACAAATCCAATGATGATCTACGACGAAAACGCCCTGAAACTACTCGACCAAATCACATTCTACTCTTCACCATCATAAATCCATTCTATCCGATTACAGTGGTAAGTGCACGTGTACTCATGACAAAAACAAAAAAAAAAAAATTATATTGAAATGCAACCATTAGAGTTCTACCTCTGTTAAGATTTTATTGCGTAAATATATTTGGTGCACCCTGTTGGAAAATCTGTAGTGAAATAATAAAATAACTCAGTTTTAAATAGCTTTCTTAGAGCTAGTTTTGAGTTGGTTACAAATCAGCGTGAATAATGCTGATTTATTTAAGGTTTATGCAAATTAACTGCCCAGTTTCTAGGAAATTTTAAATGACTTTATTCTGCTTATAAATAGTCAGTTTGTAGCTAGTTGAAATCAGATATTTTTTTTCTTTTTCAAATAAATGTACCCAATTATGAAGAATATCAAGAGTGTTCTATTTACTAACTAGTTACAAGTCCACTTATAAGTAAGCAGTTTGTAGTTAGTTTAATTTCAGTCACTAAGGTTTACTTCAAAATATCGAGATTACAATTGGTTGAACTTAATGAACTTGTAAATAAAAAAATAAAAAAAATTTTAAGTTAAACGGTTTTATTGAAAACAATGCTTACATTAAGTAATAATAATAGATACTAAAAGCTAGAAAATAATTAGGTACGTCCTAGGTAGTAGTCATCACACTCCTCATCAACCTAGGGCGTTGATCGGACAATTAAATAAAAGCGTTGGACGTGTAAAAGTTCTATTGATAGGCATTAGTAAGACCAACTGAACCTTAATCAGGTTTTGCTACGCCTCACATTTTTAGAAATTTCACGGGCCCAACGCTTTTATTTAATTGTCTGATCAACGCCCTATTCATAAATGTATTACGTGTTCCAAATATGAGCCAAATCGGACCACAAATATGATTTTTTGAATAATCTAGATCCTTGCGCCACCTAGCGCCGATTTTTTTCATAGGTCGCTTTCTATCCATGTATGTATTGTTTTCCAATATGATCAAAATCTGACAACAAATACGATTTTTTGAAATATTTCAATCCATGCGCCACCTATCGGAGCTTTTTTCTTAAACTCTAGTTTAAGTTGACTAGACTTTGACCTTGCCACTTTGTGCGATAACAGACAATTTTGCTCTTCATCTTAATTTAAGAGGTTAAAATGGCAGGGTTAACCTCTAGGCAACTTAAACTCGAGTTTAGACTCGCACTAAGAAACCAGAAGTAAGAAACTAACTATAAGTCAGGTAATAAAAAACCAATTTGTAGTTAGCTGGAAATAAATTGAATTTTAATTAAAAAAAGGAATACAAAAAGTTTAATTTTATAAAATGTTCGGACGAATATTTTGTTTTTGTTCGATTCTTTTATAGTAAGTTCCAGCCTTTAAAATACACTAACTACAAACTCGATTAAAAGTAGTTAATTTGTAGTTAGTTGGAGATAAATCGTTTTGGTAGACAAAGATTCACAAAATGATCCAAATCCATAAAATAAAAACTATTCCTTCAACTTACAACCTTACTTAATTGGCGTTTCATCGTTTAAACGGTTTGGCCGGCCAACAGGGCCGCCCCTTCCTGTGCTTCCGTAGGCGGGTACACATAAGACTACATGACCGGAGCATCATCTTTGATTCGCACGATCTAGCCAGCATAACCGCTGCCTTTTAATTCGCAGGACTGAGTTGGGGTCTGCGTAAAGCTCGTACAGCTCCTCATTTAATCTTCTTCGGTACTCGCCGTCGCCGACATGTAGGTGTCCATAAATCGTTCGAAAAAGTTTTCTATCGAACACTCCCAGACACACCTCAGCAGGACGGTTACGATAAGTGACTTGTAGAGCATGATCTTCGTTTGCTGAGCAGCATTTATTGGATTTCAACGCTGATGTTGTTTGTGTAATGCTGGTTCCCAAATAAATGAAGTCTTCCCACAGTGACGTGGTTGCCAAGGCGCTAATGCGCTGAATCTTTGCCTGGTGGCAGCAGGTACTTCGTTTTGTCCTCATTCACCATGAAACCCATCGTTTCCGCTTCTTTTTACAGTTTGGAGTAAGCAGAGCTTACGGCGCGCGTATTCAGGTCAATGAATATAGCTGCTGTCTTATAGAATATTATTGCAGAGCGTTTAAGTTCTTCAGCTAGCATAATTTTCTCCAGCATCAAATTAAAAGAATCGCATGATATCTGAAACCTCGTTTAGTTTCGAAAGACTCGGAGAGGCCCTTCCCAATCCTGACTGCTCAACGTCATTTTACACAGCCGTATAGGTTTTGCCGGAGAAACCAAGTCCGGACCTAGCGTCATATAGGCAGAGCCTTCTTGTGCTGTCGAAGGCGGCTTTAAAATCGACGAAGAGGGGATGTGTGTCAGTTCTTTTTTCTCGGTTTTTTCCAAGATTTGGCACATTGTGTCTGGTCGATGGTTGACTAACCAGGTCTGTAGCCGCACTGATAGGGTCCAATCATCCGATTTACGTTGAGCTTCAATTTTCCGCACAATACACTTGTGACTGGACCTTATATGCGATATTAAGATGGCTGATTCCGTGATAGTTGGCACAGTTTGCAGGATCACCCTTCTAGTGGACGGGGCAAAGAAAACTTAAGATTCTAATTGTCGGGCATGCACTCGTTTGACCATATTTTGATACATGCCACTTACTGCCGTATTTGAATAGCTCTGCAGGCAATCCATCAGCGCCCGCAGCCTTTAGAAAAGTGCACATCATTGAAAAGTCTAGAATATATAAATTACTTCTTCAATCCACTACAAATACACTTAAAAGTAATTAGCTTGTAGTTAGTTGTGAACAAACTAATAAAAATTGAGGATATAAAAAAAACATGTTTACAACTAATTGCAGATTCATTTTAAAATAACTAGTTTGTACTTGTTTGGAAACTAACCTGCTACAAAACTAGTTAAAAATAACTAGTTTGCAGTTTAAAAACAAAAAAAAAAAAAACCATTTGCTATCTTCAAAAACCTGTTCAAAGCCATTATACAAAACTTATTTATTGGAAATAGTGCGATTTTTATTTTAGACATTTTAAGGTACTGAAAAATGCAGGATTTAGAATAGAAATTGATGTATATTAGAACGATTTTGCGTCATCCCTTGTCAAATTTGGTTTCGAAACAAACCGGTTTCGGCGTTGTGCCATCATCAAAGTCGATTTTCGTTCTGATTTAGAAATTGTTGTAACTACAAACGTCTCAAAATCACTTTACAGTTGATATCGAAAACATCTTTTGAGGCAGTTTCTTAGGCTGATTACGGATTCAATTTAAACCAACCACTTTGTAGTTTGTTGAGTTCAAACCCACTACAAACACTGTTAAAAACAACTAATGTAAAGCTAGTTGCAAAAAATTCGACTTTTTTTTATGGAAATGGAAATATCTTCAAAAAATTAAGTATATAATTTCTGCAACTACAAACTCATAGTGTTTCTATCGGAACCCGCCTATGGAAGCAGAGGTAGAGGGCGGCCCTCACTCCGTTGGAAGGACCAGGTGGAAAACGATTTAAACTCCTTTGGTGTGACCAATTGGCGCCGGTTGGAGGAGCGAAGGAGCGACTGGCGCGCCTTGTTGGACGGCCATAACCGTTTAGCCGGTTAAGCGCCAATTAAGTAAGTAAGTACCAAACTCATTTGTATACAAATAGTAAAAACAAAAACAGATTTAAGCTAAAATATATTTAAAGCGGCCTTAGCATATTCTTCAATTATGATTTAAATACGAGTTCCATTAAGGTACATGGTATGTGTTGTCTACACTTCAATATAAACGTGGATTTTTAGTCTCGTTAAAGCCGCCTTTTAGCGAAATTAACATAAAGTATTTATGTATATATGTGTATGTGTGTGTGTGTGTGTGTAAGTATGCACAGAGCTTTTACGAAATATGTTTTGCAAAATGCAAAATAAACGTCGAAGTGCAACGTTGAGTGGTGCCTAAGTGTACAACACCCGGAGCAGAGCCGCCGCGCCCATTTAACGTGCAACAACCTCGTAGGCTTTGGGTAGCGAAATATATTGTTGCTGGCTTAAAAAAAACCGCTAGCCCAACAGCGGAATGTTGATGAATAGTTGATGGCTTGATGGTGATAGAAAAAATGCGTGTCAAAGAGAAATATGAACAAGTAAGGAAGGCTAAGTTCGGGTGTTACTGAACATTACATACTCAGCTGAGACAAAATAAGAAAAAATCACCATGTACGAAAATGAACCTAGGGTAACCCTGGAATGTGTTTGTATGACATGGGTATCAAATGGAAGGTAATAAAGAGTATTTTAAAAGGGAGTGGGCCTCAGTTCTCTAGGTGGACGCCTTTTCGAGATATCGCCATAAAGGTGGACCAGGGGTGACTATAGAATTTTAATTATTATATTTATATTTTAAAAGGGAGTGAGAGTTGTATATGTGAAGGCCTTTTCGAGATATCGACCAAAATGTGGACCAGGGTGACCCAGAACAGTATTCCTGCCATTATTCCAAGAGCTTTTGATTTCGAACGGTATAGAATTATGGCATTTTTCATTTTTCGAAATTTTCGATATCGAAAAAGTGGGCGTGGTTATTGTCGGATTTCGGCCATTTTTTATACCAAGATAAAGTGAATTCAGATAAGTACGTGAACTAAGTTTAGTAAAGATATATCGATTTTTGCTCAAGTTATCGTGTTAACGGCCGAGCGGAAGGACATACGGTCGACTGTGTATAAAAACTGGGCGTTGCTTCAACCGATTTCGCCCATTTTCGGAGAAAATAGTTATCGTCATAGAAGCTATGCCCTTACCAAATTTCACAAGGATTGGCAAATTTTTGTTCGACTATTGACTATTTTGAAATTTTCTTTTATTTCTGTGTTTTGTTGCACCATATATATACTGGAGTTGAATGTTGACATAATTTACTTATATACTGTAAATATATAAAATTTTTTGTTAAAATTTGACTTTTAAAATTATTTTTTTTAAGTGGGCGTGTTCGTAATTTTTATTTAGCGCACATATAGTAATAGGAGTAACGTTCCTGCTAAATTTCATCACGATATCTTCAACGACTGCCAAATTACAACTTGCAAAACTTTTAAATTACATTCTTTTAAAAATGGGCGGTGCAACGCCCATTGTCCAACATTTTACTAATTTTCTATTCTGCGTCATAAGTTCAACCTATTTTCCAAGTTTCGTCGCTTTATCCATCTTGGGTAATGAATTATCGCACTTTTTCGGTTTTTGCGAAATTTTCGATATCGAAAAAGCAGGCGTGGTTATGTAACGTTCGGTTACTGGTTTCAAATTAAAAGTTGTGGGTCCATATACCTGTCATATCTCGGCTACCTCTCAAAAAAAAAAAAGAATATGTATTAGAGTTATAAAGAAAAATGCCATAATTCAGAAATGCAGAGTTCCATTTGTTTTCTAATTTGCTCCACCCTTTCTGGAAAATGTTCAATATGAAGGAGCTCCAAGAACGCCCTTGAAGACCAGAGTTGATAGATAATAGTTATAAATATTTTCCCCTGTCACATTTTTGAACATTGGATGTAACATGAACAAGCCAATTTGCACCAACGTAGAAGTGCAAAGTGCAAAAATGACTGGCAGACTGTCAGGCAAACAACATTGGTGTGCCTATAACAAAACAACAAGAACGATCGCATAGCGTACGCACAAAAAAAACGTTTTTTTTTTTTTTGTTGTAACAAACGGATTTTTCGCAAGGTGATTTCTCTATTTTCCCGCGTCTATGTTAGATGTTGATGCCGTTTTTTACAGGATTTAAGAGAAGAAAAAAAAAACGGAAAAGCCACGTGAGATATATGGGATAAACTAATAAAAGGACTATAGCAATAAATGAATGAGCAAAAAACAGTACGGACATGAATATTGAAAAATTCACTGCAACATTCCTTTGAATCTGTCTGCATAAATGTTCAGTATTTCGAAGGAACATTTGTTTTTTTTCTGTGTATTAAAGTTACAGCAAAGTAGTCTTTTTTAAGCTCACAACCATTTTTGTGTTTAATTTTTTTTTTTCCAATTTTACTCAAACTTTTTGTTGCAAAAATCAATTTTTTTTAAATAAATAAATTTTGATTCTTTCCTTACAAAGTTTAAGGAACACAAGCACTATAAGAATTGCAAATGGACTATGGTCAGCCATATCATCGTGTGAGACATTCAGGCAAACCTGGCCCTCATATGACAAGGGGCGCACAGGAGCGCTTCTGATTTTAAACAAATCAGGTCTATCGTCCCTGATAAGGGTTCTAACAGGGCATTATTTAATAGGCACGCATGGTGCTAGAATGGGGGCAACGACCTTCGACTATTGTCGTAGCTGCAGATGTACAGAAGAGGAAGAGAGTGTTCAGCACCTTCTCTGTCATTGTCCTCCGCTTAGTAGGCGTAGGTTGGCCATCCTTGGTAAACCTTTTCTACATGACCTCGCTGCGGTCTCTAGCTATGAAGTAAAGGCTCTAGCAAAATTTATAATTTCCACGTGGTGGTTAAACCCGCTATAGGCAGGGTAGGGGTCCGCTTTGAGACCGTATAGGGTATTACAATGGGCACATTGGTGGCCTATGTAGTGAGCTGTGACCATAGTGTCCAGCTCAGCCCTTGCAACCTAACCTAACCTACAAAGTTTATAACAAATTGAATACTTTAGACAAAAAAAAAATGTTTCAAAAACATTCAAGTAGATTTTTTTCTTTTTGTTTTAGATTCACAGCTTCCAAAAATTTTTTTCGCTTAAATATCAACTTTTTTGGCAAATTTTAGCTCTTTGAAAGTTTTTATTTTTTCCAAAACTTGTTAATATTCTCTTAAAAAAAAAGCCCTATTGTTTTTTAAATATAAAAAACAAACAGAGGTTTAGAGTAATATTTTATCAAAATTTTTATGTTATATAAGATGATTTAAATTTTTTTAATGTTTTTTTTAATTTTCGATCTTAGTTTTTTTAAATAGTATAATTTTGTAAATTACTTGTTATAGTTTCGAAATTGTCTAACAAATATAAATAATTAAGGCAAAAATAATAAAAATATAATATATGTACATGCATGTAAATTATTTTTTATATCTATTATTTTTTGTTTTTTTATCATCCCATTTTTTTACTTGCTACTTTTTTTTGGAAAATTCTCATTTTAAATGTTTTTTTTTTGAATTTTTTTCGGAATTGATTGTCTAAAAGTTTTTTGAGAATTTTTTTAAAAGAAAATATTCTAAAATAATTTTTTGAATTTTTTTTGTTGTTTTAAAGTCTTTTTCGAGTTTTTTTACTTTTAGTATAATTTTTTTGTAATTGTTTTAGAGGATTTTGAATTTTTTTAATAAAAACAACTTCTGGTAGCTATTTTACTTGAATATTGCAACAGTTCTCTTTTAAAAAAATGTTTAAGTTTATGAGAGTTTTTAAGCAAAATTTTATAAAAAAAATTCAAACTAATACATTCTTAATAAGAAATTTAAAAACAAAATATGAAAATATCCAAAAACGAAATTATTAAACACAATTTTTCCAGGTTTAAATACTAATTTTTTTTGGAAGTTGGCTGTTTAAATACTTTTAAACTTTACCATTCTAAAGTATTTTTTTTTGGATTTTTTTGCGTTTTTTTTATTAAAAAAAAATTATATTTTAGTTGAATATTACAAAAAAACAATTTCGACATTTTTTCTAAGTTTGCGGATCACAAAAAACAAAAATACTTTCGAAAATGTACTTTAAAAATAAGTATTTTTTAATATAAATTTCTGTGAAATTTTTTGAATAATTTGCGTCAGATCGTGGATTAAAAAAAAAAAAAAAAACAAAACAAAAAAGCAATAACTTCAAGAATATTTTAAAAGGCTAAGCAAACTGAAATCAAAACGTTTCCACAAAAGAAAAAAACTTAAAATTGTAAGGTTATGAACTTTTTTAATAAAAAAAAAACTGTCTCTCAAAAATATAAACATTTTAAAATAAATTTAAAATAATATTTAAAAAATTTTTTTTTATTTGCCGGCTTGAGGTCTGATGTTTTGGAAAATAAAACACAGATGTTTTAAATTTTTTACCAATATATTTCGGTTATGCACGATAACCGTCCTCAGGGTGAAATTTCAAAACGTTTCCAAAAAAGAAAAAAACTTAAAATTGTAAGGTTATGAACTTTTTTAATAAAAAAAAACTGTCTCTCAAAAATATAAACATTTTAAAATAAATTTAAAATAATATTTAAAAAATTTTTTTTTATTTGCCGGCTTGAGGTCTGATGTTTTGGAAAATAAAACACAGATGTTTTAAATTTTTTACCAATATATTTCGGTTATGCAGTTGTTAACAACTCCACGTACAAAGGGAAAGACGTGTCAAAAATTTCACCCTGAGGACGGTTATCGTGCATAACCGAAATATATTGGTAAAAAATTTAAAACATCTGTGTTTTATTTTCCAAAACATCAGACCTCAAGCCGGCAAATAAAAAAAATTTATGAAATAGAAAGGTCGCCAAACTAATATTTAATAATATTTTTATTTCAGGGTTTTGAATTAAGTATTTTGAAAAAATTTTTTTTTTTTTTTATAAAAAAAATAAAATATTTTTTTACAGTCTTTTTTATGATATTAAAACGCATTTTTAGTAATTTTAGTATTAAAGCTAGCTCTTGTAAAAAATAATTACTTTTATTACGTCTTGGATTCAGAATTTTGAAAACAAATTTGTGTTTTGGAATCAAAAAAAAAATATTTTCAGAAAACCTAAAAGTCCGTTACAAAATAAAATCAACTGTATACACATACACTGCCAACAAAAAAGCTAAGACGACAGCAAAATAGCAAAAGAAATCCCTCGCGCTGCGTTGAAAGCATTGCCGGGACTTACGCTGTGACCAACACGCTACGCGCTTATCCTTCGATTGTTGTTTCTATTAAGCACAGTTCCACTTACATCTACATATTCTTGTACTTACATATCTGTTATGATGTCAGTGTGTTTAAATGCGCTCGTTGAATGTATCAGAACTTCACAATAGACCGTCAACTACAATGGCAATGGCTCTTGGATTTGCAATAGGGACTCACACATAAACACAGATATACAAACTACGTACATGTTACAACTACATTGGCAACGGCTCTTTGATTTTCAATAGGGACTCACACATACACACATATATACAAACTACGTACATGTTACATGTCCGTTATGCATATCAATATTTATATGAACAAACACATTTACAAACACACACACAGATGCAAGCATATATTCTATTATCTATTGTTTACGGTACTAAAGAAAACAAGCTTTAAAGCTATATAGCCACTGTTTTTTTTTTTTTCAAATCCCACAGTTATGCATACGTGTGTATATGTGCGTTTTTGTTTGTTTTTACATTCACCGCCATTGATGTGCTCACACAACAATGAACAGCAAATCAAGATAGCCAATATTACGGAGCATCAACAATGACCATTAGCATGTCAGATTGAGATTAGAATTCATTTCACACACACACACACACACACACACACACACACACACACACACACATACACACACACACAGAAGGCGCATAACAACACTGATGGTGGTCGTGGTCAGTTTACAATGATGTAGAGTCAACATTTTTTTTAAAGAAATATTTTGCTTTGTTAGAAATTACATGAAATATTTGAAATTTAATTCTCACTTGCATATTTTGGCATTTGAGGTTTGATTTTGTGTGTGGCAACTGTTCATAGTTTAGGGATTTCGTTAACTTTACTTTGCGAGTGCGTCGAATTCATGAATTTAGTTTTTCTTCTTTTTATTTGTATTGTTTTGAGTTGTCTTTAATTTAAATAAAAATTAGTGAATTCTATGTTTACATTCCTCTTCCTCTGCTCTCTTTGAACTTGTTCGAATGTTTTTATTATGATTATTTTCTTTTTATTTATTCAACAATTTATAATCCCTTTTTTTTTTAATAATTTGGGAAAAATTTAAACAACGTGACATCAGGACGGACAAGGCGACAGCTGTTTCGATTATACCTTGTAAATCTCTTCAAAGCCTTTTCTCCCGGGAGTGGGAGTCGAACTCGCACCCCTACGATAGTTGAAATGGTTGTAAACGCATTCAGCTACGTCATGCCTGTTGTGAAGTCTTTCCCAATTGCCTTCTTTTTGCATATTTTAATCTTTTACACATTGCATACTTCGTATGCAATTATGTGTTAAAGCTATGCTTGGTACGGCGGTTTTCAAAGAAACTTTGGTTTTGTTGCTGTTTTCGTTCTATTTATAGAACTACAACGAATTAACCAATTTTGTCTGTTTGTATGATTTTTAATAATCGGGGATTGCCCATATTGCTTTTTTTTTTTTTTTTTTTTTTAAATGTATGAAAACATTTATTTGAAGCAATTTTTTAATTTTATACGAAGTATGCAATGTGTAAAAGATTAATATGGGCAATCCCCGATTATTAAAAATCATTTATAATCCCTTTCGATTTGTATGCCATTTGCTTGGTACACTTAGACCCACTTGCGGTACGAGAAGTTATTTAGTTATTTTAAACAAGTAAGGAAAGCTAAGTTCGGGTGTAACCGAACATTAGATACTCAGCTGAGGGCTTTGGAGACAAAATAAGGGAAAATCACCATGTAGGAAAATGAACCTAGGGTAACCCTGGAATGTGTTTGTATGACATCGGTATCAAAAGGAAGGTATTAAAGAGTATTTTAAAAGGGAGTGGGCCATAGTTCTATAGGTGGACGCCATTTCGGTATATCGCCATAAAGGTGGACCAGGGGCGACTCTAGAATGTGTTTGTACGATATGGGAATCAAATGAAAGGCGTTAATGAGTATTTTAAAAGGTAGTGGGCCTTAGTTCTATAGGTCGACGCCTTTTCGAGATATCGCCATAAAGGTGGACCAGGGGTGACTCTAGAATTTGTTTGTACGATATGGGTATCAAATGAAAGGTGTTAATGAGTATTTTTAAAGGGGGTGGGCCCTAGTTCTATAGGTGGACGCCTTTTCGAGATATCGCCATAAAGGTGGACCAGGGGTGACTCTAGAATGTGTTTGTACGATATGGCTATCAAACTAAAGGTATTAATGAGGGTTTTAAAAGGGGGTGATCTTTAGTTGTACTAGTGAAGGCCAGGGTGACCCAGAACATCATCTGTCGGGTACCGCTAATTTATTTATACATATATGTAATACCACGAACAGTATTTCTGCCAAGATTCCAAGGGCTTTTGATTTCGCCCTGCAGAACTATTTCATTTTATTCTACTTAATATAGGAGGTGTCACACCCATTTTACAAAGTTTTTTCTAAAGTTATATTATGCGTCAATAAACCTATCGAATTACAATTTTTCATCCCTTTTTTCATATTTGGTAAAGAATTATGGAATTTTTTTAATTTTTCGTAATTTTCGATATCGAAAAAGTGGGCGTGGTCATAGTCGGATAATTTACTTATATACTGTAAAGATAATCAATTTTTTGTTAAAATTTTACTTTTAAAATTTTTTGTCAAAAGTGGGCGTGTTCTTCATCCGATTTAGATAATTTTTATTTAGCACATACATATATAGTAATAGTAGTAACGTTCCTGCCAAATTTCATCATGTTATCTTCAACGACTGTCAAATTACGGCTTGCAAAACTTTCAAATTACCTTCTTTCAAAAGTGGGCGGTGCCACGGCCATTGTCCAAAACTTTACTAATTTTCTATTGTACGTCATAAGATCAACTCACCTACCAAGTTTCATCGCTTTATCCGTCTTTGGTAATGAATTATCGCACTTTTAAGATTTTTCGAAATTTTCGATATCGAAAAAGTGGGCGTGGTTATAGTCCGATTTCATTCATTTTAAATATCGATCTGAGATGAGTACCCAGGAACCTACATACCAAATTTCATCAAGATACCTCAACATTGACTCAAGTTATCGTTTTTACGGACGGACGGACGGACATGGCTAAATAAATTTCTTTTTTCGCCCAGATCATTTTTATATATAGAAGTATATATCTATCTCGATAAGTTTATGCCGTTACGGATTGCCGTTATGCGAACAAAGTCAATATACTCTGTGAGCTCTGCTCAGCTGAGTATAAAAATTTGTCAAAAATATATGAGTTTAACCCCTTATTTCAAACTCTGAGCTAAAAAGATAACTTGCCGTTCTGCAAGTGGACCTTACATGGCGTATGATCAACATTTTCAAGTATAAGGCCCGTATTTTGTATGTCACCGTGAATGTTTGCGTCGCATTCACTCACATTCACATTCACCCAGAATTCGTATTTTATAACTTCTTACGTATTCGCGTTTGTCCTCTTACGTAGTCACTACGTATTCACTAAGACTGTCAAACCCAATACTTAGCCAGTATAGTCACTTATTACTTTTGTTATTTTGGAAAATTTTGCAGTGCAATTTTATCGGAATAACTTCGTTTCAACGAGCTGGCAATATTGTAATATAAGTTTTGCGGGGAAACGAAGTTCAGACATAGCGGCATATAGGCAGCTCCTTTTCGTGCTGTCGAAGACGGCTTTGAAATCGACGAAGAGGTATGTGTGTCGATTCTCTTTTCACGGGTTTTTTCCAAGATTTGGCACATTGTGAAAATCTGATCGATGGTAGATTTACCAGGTCTGAAGCCCCACTGATAAGGTCCAATCAGCGGGTTCACGGTGGGCTTCTACCTTTCGCACAATACACTTGAAAGGACCTTATATGCGATATTAAGAATGCTGATTCCACGATAGTTGGTGCATTTTGCAGTATCCCCCTTCTTGTGGACGGGGCAAAGAACACTTAAATTCCAATCGTCGGGCATGCACTCGTCCTCCCATATTTTGCAAAGAAGCTGCTGCATGCGCCTTACCAACTCCTCGCCGTCGTACTTGAATAGCTCCTCAGGCAATCCATCAGCGCCCACGGCCTTGTTGTTTTCCAATCTGGTTACTGCTATTCTAACTTCGTCATAATCGGGTGAGGGAACATTTATTCCATCACCATCGGTTGCGGGATCGGGTTCGTCATCTCTGCTCGGTGAATCGCAGCCTCCATTTAGGAGAGCAGAGAAGTTTTTCCTCCATAATCTAACCCGAAGTGCTTTAATAAAAAAAGCTTTCATAGAAATGTGTGTTCTTCTTGGGATCAGTAAGCATTTTCTATGTAAATTTGATTTATTTCCACTCCTCCGTCTCTCAATTTGCAATTTAATAAGCGCACCAAAAAATTCGACATAATGAACAAGAAAGAAAATCAACCAAAAACTACTTCTTCTCAAAAGTTATCTTTGCGATATGCTCCTAGCCCTTTGATAAAATCAATTCTAGTTGAAGCACAGTAACAACAGACTAGAAAATCATGAAAGCCTCCAAATAGTTACAAAACTGGAGCGTAGAAGTAAAATGCAAAGAAAGTTAGCTATTACAACTCACACATCGTTAAGCTGCCAACGAGAAGCACCAGTCAAAAGTGGTTGTTGGGTTTTGGGTGTCAGTGCAATTCGGTGTTAGAATGTAGCAGACTACTGAAGGCTGGCGTACTTTGTGCATTTGTCGTGTGAATTTTCGGCAATTTCGCTTCTATCACTTTACACTATATACGAAAAGGAGTAAATAGTCAATTCATATCAGCCCATTCAAGTGATTTGAATTACAGAATAACAAAGCCAAATTGTTTGCATTTTAAGACGACGCCTAAATAATGGAAATAGAAACGCGCAGGAAAATCGGTGAGGAGGAAAATGTTTGGATTATAGTGATGTTTACATTCAGAAGGCGTTCTGGACTGCTTCGCGTTGGAAGGCACTTGTATTGAGAGTCCCTACAGACATAAGAGTCTTTCCTTCAAGAGTTAAACTAATTTCCTTTTTTTTAGTGCAGACCAAGCTGTTCTACGTCAGTTTGAAGTACTTTTTTAGTCACGAATATTACTTTTCAGATCTTTGCAGGTCAAAATAGAAGATTTGATTCATGACTAAGTGTCATGTGGTTCGCTTTGAGACATAAAATGTCATTCGAGTCTAACAGGACTCATTTTCTCCACTTATGATAAAAGTTTCAACTGTAGATATGCCCATCCTTTATGCCCATATGTTCACCTTTCTTAGCATATTTTAGGTGCACTTGCTAAAGGAATATTTGTGACAGGGCGACCTGCACAGACTTATCTTAAATACTCATGCAAATCAAAGTTTTCTATGTATTTGTGCATGTGCAACCCTAACGACCGCTACGTCCCACGCGCTAATCGAACTTATAGTTTTACCTTTTGTTGCTACACGTCTCTTGGACTGAAACTTTTGCACTCCATACTTATCATTTTGCTGCATTTCTTCTTTTGTTTCCTTCTCATCTCAGTTTCGTCTCGCCAGCTTTTTAGCCAATTATGTGTATCTTCCAGTAGACAGTAGCCCGCAGCCAGTCATTGTTGGCAAACTCATATGACATTCGAGCGTAATATATATATATATATTTATAGCACATCACCAGGGCCGGCAAGAGGTGCACCCGGGGTTTCTGAGGGGGCCCGCGATTTGAGGTACTAAGACATTTTTTTTAATTCAGGAGAGTCCTTAGTTGTTCTATGTGCAATTTTTTAGCCGAATGTCGAAAGCAACGAATATCTGCATTTCGTTTTAATATTATAGTGAAGTGTGAAAAATAAAAATCTATATATATTAAACTGACTCGGAGTGGGACTGCTACTGGAACTGGAATAAAATATATACCACCCTCTGGGACAGGCAATAAGGGATGCAGAAGAATGAGAAGGAATCGAGAGAAGGGGAAAGAGGGAAGGAGATTGAGAAAGAGATAGAATGAGACGAAGATGGAGATAGATGAATCGAAAAAGACGGAAGGAGGAGTGAATAAAAGGATTAGGAAAAAGTGAAGAGGGGGGGGGGGGGTAGAGTCAGACGGAAAAGGCTTGTTAAAATGTATGCAGATAGGTCTGCCGGGTCTTCTAGTTTATTATATAATTATCTTTAGAGATTATTATTTTAATGCTTACCCAATCAAAAATTTACCTCTCTGATAAAACAATTAACGATTCAATCAATTGAAAAAAGTGTTGCATATTTCAAGGCGCATTTATGTATATTTTTTCATCTTCTATGCAGTTTGCATAAAATTAATATACATATATCGGGAAACAAACGATTTCGGTCGGATTACAATTAGCCTCTTTATCAAAAAATGCAAGCTTAAAAATATTTTGTGTTCTTATCACCTATACGAGTCTAGGTCCTTTTTTCTGAGTCTAAAAAAATTGCTCATCTATAAATGCTGCTGCTTAGTGTTATATATATAGCTGAAAATTGCAACCTAAGCATAATATGGGTTCCTAGCCACTGTGACATCTCAGGAAACTGCGCCGCGAATGAGCTAGCTAGGGAAGACACCAACTTGCAAACAATAACCTCCGCTGGTTGGGCCAGCCCTCCTCTAAACACTTGCAAATACCACCTGCGATCTCTTTTCACGAATCAGGCAAACGCCAGATGGGCGATCCAAGCAAATCTGGCCTAAGCTGGATGAAAAGAGATCGCGATCGGTGATATTGTTAAACCGTATCTCTATAAGCCCACTAGTGGGCCTTCTTACAGGTCACTGTCTCATGGGCACTCACGGTGCCTATATGGGCCTGCAGACAAATGACTTCTGCCGCAGCTGTAGGGACGAGGAGGAGATAGAAAGCGTTGAGCACTATATGTGCCACTGTCCCGCACTGTCAAAAACCAGGTACCTATGCCTCCACAGACACTCTTTTGGGTGCCTTGCGGAGCTTGAATCTATAAACCCAAACGACATCTTGCGTTTCATTACGCAAACCCGCTGGTTTAGCCTCACTGGGGTCTAAACTTTCTTCTTCTTCGAAAGTAGGGTAACAGGAAATAGGCCCCCCGCGTGGTAGCACAACGGCCTACGTGAGTCTCCGCTCGGACAGCGGAGGCAGCCACTCTAACCTAACCTAACCTAACCTAGTGTTATATCACACTATTCTTCTTTACTGATTGTTGTTGCTTTTGTTATTTCGCTGCTATATGGCTTGGTAGGCACTAGTGATAAGCATTCCGTTCGAGTGGCAGTGAACAGAGATAAAAAAAACAAATGGAAATTCAACCAACTCCTACACTAGCTTAAGAGCTGGTGATGTGTTCCATGTGTGTGCGTGTGTGGGTGTATGACATATGTGTGAGTGCATCGCTATGTGCTTCTATGTTTATTTACAGCACTAAGCCGACAAGTGCAATAGTAGTTGTCTGGCAGTCATTTCACATAAACCGACTGACTGAGCTCATGTAAGACTCATTGATGTTTGATTTGTTGCAGCAATATCGGTTGGCTGGTTGTTGGTGAGGCTGGCATGTGGATGCTGCTTAACTTTGTAGCGATGCAATTTGAGTTGCTTAATATTATTTATGTGTGTGTTTTTTTCTTTAGCTTTTATTGGTATACTCTTTGGAAAGTTTAGTGGATTTAGCAGCAAAATTAAATCGTTTTTATGCGCCAGGACATAAAAGTTCAAACACATTCATACGCATATTTCATGTCTGCTCATGTAGGAAATTTCTTCAGGCATTCTTTATAACAAAAAAAAAAAAAAAATAAATTCTTAGACATTATTCAACATTGAATTGTTGTAGCATTTTCTGGGGTCTCCTTATTTCTTTCCTACTTTGCATACCTTCGTGCATTTTGTGTGCCGTGATTTTGTTTTATAGGTTTCTAATATGTTCGTGTTTTTTTTTGTCTGAGAAATTGTCAACTTAGGAATTGACTTATCTAAAAAGTTTGTGGCAATTTTTTTCCTAAACTTTGTATGGAATCATTTCTAATTCGATTTTCTATTTCGAGCACTTTTTGTGATTAGAATATGAAAACTATGCTTGTGGTGTAAATCCGCACCACGTCGCTCTTTGCAAGAAGCTTTTTGAAAACTTTTTTCAAAATCACAGCTGAATGCTATTGTCAAAAGCTCTTCCACCATTAAAACTCGCTTTAAAACTGCGTAGCTTTCCTTGGCACGATTATTCAACTTTTTTACAGTCTTCAATATTTCTTAAAACTCATTTTAAAAAGCTCAGAGAAAAGTACTAAACCAGCTTTTATGTAAGCTTCTTTTATTTGAGTATGGTTAAGCTTTCTAGTGATTCACTTTTCGTTTTCACGACCTTGTTTGTTATTAATTTAACACTCACAGACCACAAAAACAGTCATAATGACTAAAAGCTCAAATCCGGGATATTTTAAAGGTCGCAATGTTATAGAAATTCAAAATAAATTCCAATTATTCAAAAACTGCATAAAAATAAGTACTACGCTTTACTATTCGAAAGCTTTAAAGGTCACCGAATAAAGAAAATTAAATTAAATTTAAATGTGATTCAATATGATTGAGCGGTTTAGATATATGTAGGCTGGATTACGAAATGCTGAGTGTAAATTTTGTTCTAGGCCTGAATACAAAAAAAGAGCTGTAAAAAATGTTTATAAATCTTTGCTGAGATTACTTAGTTGAGTATGGTTTAGCTTATTAAGTTCACCCTTCGATAGGAAAAATGCGTGCTTTAAATATATTTTTTTAAAAGCCCAAAGTTGAAACAAAAAGAAACCTACATACATAGCTTTCTCTGGCTTCAGGTTTCTAGATAAATCTTGAAAGCTCTGAGTTTCAACAAAAAAATAAAAATATATGTGAATGTAAACTCTCTTCTAGTCCCAAATTCGAAAAGGTTCAAAGCAAATATATCTAAGATATTATTAGCTTATTTTGATGAATGTTATTTAGCTTTTTGAGTGATTCTTGGATATAAAAATTTCCGTGCTTTAGAAATGTTTTTTTTTCTAAAACTATGCATTTGTTGTCAGATTAAAGCTTTTCAAAAGCTCAAAGATTCAACAAAATCAAACCTAAATAACTTTCTCTAGCTTTAGATGTTTAGATAAATCTTCAATGATAAAATTTTTTTAAGTGGCTTTTTTTAAGTTAAGTTAAAAGTTTTGAAAATCTCAAGACTACAACGATAATATTTGTTAATTCACAATTTTCTTCATTTAACGAATTCATAAGGCCGCCGAATTTTCTCTGGGCATATTGTTAAAACTTACCTGCTTATAATCTTTTCCTAAAAAGGACACCCAAAAGTTTTGTAATAATGTACTTACGGAGCTTTTTGATAAATATATTTCTTTAAAGAGTTTTCTCTGAGCCTATTATAAAAACTAACCTGCTTTTTGTCTTTTCGGAAGAGGTGGGTATCGCTCTTAAAGTATACTAAGCATATTTACGGAGCTTTTTGACAAATATATTCCCTTAAGTACTTAGGGCTGATTTCTGTGTAAGGATAAACGTTTTTATCTGTAGGGTAAATCTTAAAACTTAAATTGGGAACCATCCCATAGGTTTTAAAATAAAAACTGGAGGGAAAAACCTTCATATATATACATTTGTCTTCAAAGCTTTAGGAGATGCAAAAGCTTCATTTTCAACAAGGTATTTTCTTTACTTTGGCAAACCAATTTACATTCAAAACTCTTAACAGAATCGTATTGAGGTTTCCAGAGTTCCAGCAACACATTTTTTTAAGGACATTTTTTCTAGACCGCTCGGCTAGTTACAGCAACCAATTTAAGCACTTTGTTGACAACAAGGTTTTTTTATCATTGAGTGATCTCTTGCGGGATATCGAAGGCTAACTTGACACGTTCTCGCTATTGCTACTCACCACATTTATAGACAGATTTCATACATTTTTTGAAAACTGTTAACCACTGCGTCCTTTGTTGAACCCAAAGACCCAAAAGCTTAAAAGTTTGGCGTACAACTACGTCTTGGTTAAAATTCGCACATCACAAGTGGGCTATATTAAGAAAAGATTTCATTAAAATAACGAAAAACAAGTGCCTTAAGTACGTAGAGGCTTAAACTGCAAAATATACAAGTTCTTATCTTCCTTCATCAACCATTTTAACTAGATTTTTTTTTGTCAAGCTTTAGGGGGCGAAAAGCTTTACTGTGGGAAACTCCCTGCAGAAATATCATTCTTATTCTTAGCTAAAAACATCACTTACCAGCTTTCAAAAAGGTTCAAATAAAGCTCTCTCATTTACTCAAAAGCGGTACTTTTTTTCTGCAAAGCTTTGAAAGCTCTTGTGCAACAAAAGTCAGACTGAATTATATACATTTATAATATAAATACAAAGCAATATAAGCTTTGGTATTCAAGGTATACTTATCACCAGATATTCTTTTTGGAATGAAATTATAAAGTATACATTCAATATTGCTTCCATATAAAATCCAAGAGTACATTGATTTGTTGACACAGCTACATAAGTACGATATTAAATGATAAAATTTATAATAATGAGCCCAGTTTTGGCTTTGTTGCCAATGTCGAGCCAAATAACTGTTGCTTTGCTCTTCAATTGATGGCCTATTGCCAACGCTTTTGACTTTTAATTGGCAATTTGGCGAGCTATAGGCCATTTTCTAATGTACTCATCTTCGTATTCAATAATCCTTTAAAATTTATTGCAAAATAAGTGACTGAAAAGCATATCAATGGATATTTAATTAAATGCTTTAAGTATTCAGCTAATACTTGTACGTAATTATCTTAGCTTTAAGGGTTTGGAAGGGTAGTCGAGTTAATTTTGCCAAAGTGAGCCTCGCATCCTCTCTCTCTCTCTCTCTCTCTGTATACCAATCTCTTCTACTTATTTTCATACTCAGCTGAGCAGAGCTCACAGATTATATTAATTTTGTTCGCATAACGGTACCCCGTAACGGCATAAACTAATCGAGATAGATATAGACTTCTATATATCACAATGATCTGGGCGAAAAAAGAAGTTCATTTAGCCAAGTCCGTCCTTCCGTCTGTCCGTAAACACGATAACTTGAGTGAATTTTTAGGTATCTTAATGAAATTTGGTATGTAGGTTCCTGGCCACAAATCTCAGCTCGCTATTTAAAATGAACGAAATCGGACTAACCACGCCCACTTTTTCCATATCGAAAATTTCGATAACCCAAAAAAGTCATTGCCAAAGACGGATAAAGCGATGAAACTTGGTAGGTGGATTGACCTTATGACGCAGAATAGAAAATTTGTAAAATTTTGGACAATGGGCGTGGCACCGAATCGCGGTCTGAGATAGACATCGTATATTGTTGTAAAACCCCCAATAACTTCCATTATAAATCTAAGCTACGTCTTTGGAATATATAATATAGATAATATTCCATAAGCTGGTTGAGAATTACATGCGAAAGTGTATGAATGAAATGACATAGTATTGTTCTTAACTTAAGCCAACCAAACAAAGAGTAGTATAAAACCCTGATAAATTTAACGTTGCGCTTCTCCCACAAATTTTGTAGCGCTATTGGAACACCACAGTATCTCGGCTGCCTACGGGAAGATGTCCCATTCCAGATTTTGTGGGAAAAGCACTGTATAAAAGTCTATGTTGATTTTGATGGCATTTACTTCTAAAGTCTGTCTCTCAGTGAATAAAGTATTGTGTTGTTAGTTGGCCCTTCACTTGAGGCACGGACTTTTTCCTAGTTAGGCGAGCAGACTACCTCTTCACCACCACTGCTGCCCAAATAAAAAAAATGTTACATATACCAACCGGTACCCGCATTTTCCGGTAGTACGTGTATGTTTGCGTGTAATTGGTTGGCTCAGAATCTGCATCTTTCTGTAGCAGTTATCCGATGTTCTCTAAGAGGAGTCCTAGGAAAGCAGAGCAGATATGTGTGTTAGCGGCGTCGGGTTACGCTTTGAAATTGAAAAGATGGTTGGCGTCATGTGTGGAAAAATCGCATGCAGGACATACATTGCGTATGTCGGTATTGATTCTAGATAAGTAAGAATTCAACTTATTACAGTATTCAGATCATCGAAGTTGCCCCTTTGCTTTCTTCATCTGCGAGTTTCGTGAATCGGACCCAACGAACGACTTTGCCGACTCTTCATGGATGAGGCTGAGTTCTTATTTATGCTCATCTCGTTAGAAGGACTGAACTTCTCTGGCCATAATTTCTTCGTTGTGCTGCGGAGATGACTGCCAATGTCCCTGGAAGCCGCGGTCTCTTCAAACACATGTCTGTTGGAATGACCAGGTTTGGATTTTCATAAAACAACTTGCTTTTGTAAATTTGTTTTGGAAGTACATAAACATCAAGTTTCTTTTTATCTATTTTGAATTGAATCTACTCGATTTAGGAGTAAAGCTGGTTGTTGTATTTCAGTGCTCAGGCGTTCGTCTCCTAACATATACATGTATTGCAAAAGCCTCATACCTGATACACCGTCTCATCTTCCTCAAGGCAAGAAGGGCAGATTCGGTTGCAATGTATTCTGATCACAGTCAAGTCACCTGTTAGCACTCCCCAAGTTTTCTACAAACCCCTTTGCTCAATGAGTGCTGATACCTAGTGATACCATTATGAGCTTTTCCCACCTACAGCTATTTCATGGTTTCCAGTCTGAACATGGCTTCGATGGCCGAAAGCAGTAGTGATATAACTGGTCGCGATCCCATGAGCCACAACCTTCATTGCCAAACTAGTTTTGAAGGCTAACCAACGCCTTAAGTGCAGCTTGCCTCAGCATGGAAGACTGATACTTTCGCAGAATGTCTCTTCTTTCGGCGATCTAGCTACCTGATGAGATTTCTAAGCCTTTCATCTCCACACCTAGCATTGGATTTGATATCATTTCGCTAAGACGACCAGCACGTTTGCTTGCTCGGAGATATGTTTGCTTGTGTGTAGCCACCACTTTTTTAAACTGAACAATAAACCACTCAGTCTATTATATTTTTCCATCGAGTTAAGGTGACTGATTGTAGTTCGGCTCAATTGCAAGCAAATTATGATGACAATTGACATTCATCCATCAAATGACTCCGGCGATCATACGCGACGAACTATTTTGTAAATATGAAATATATGCGTAACTTACCCTGTAGGGAATGCAGCGGGCTTTCTACTAGATAAACTTACTAGTGAACTACATCATTCTTAATTCTGTTGACTGCTTTTGAACGTGATTAAAGACGTTGTAAGTGAGAGGTAAATCAAAATATAACATCAGTTGATAAATTGAACTTGATTTGAAGCTCGTGTGCTTCTAGCTAACTACAAACTGTTTACTTATTACTAATTATAAGTTAGCTTATTTTAAACTACCTACAAACTGCCTATTTTTAATGTGCCTTATATTCAGTTGATCGATCGATTGATTTTTGTGTTCTAAAACTTTATATTTTATGTTTTTGGAAATTTAAAACCCAAAAACATTTTACACCAAGTCCTTTATGACTTCCAAACCGAAAATATTTGTTATAATTGTTGAACTAAAGAATTCCCTACAGGGTTCTTTAAGTACACTTGGTAAAGTGTGTCATCACGCTCAACTGCTTGATCACGTCGTTAAGTGATCTATCCACCATATGAACCGCAATTGCACTTTGAAGTTGGACCGCAAAACGCAGCTGCACTTATTTGTATACTAAAACTAAAAAAAAAGAAATTAAAATGTTATCAGAGAGTCGTCGTGCCTCTGACTGAGTGTAGGGTGAGAGAGGTGTTGACAATATTCGTTTTGCATTTGAATGCAATTCGCGATGCATGAAAACAATTTGTGCTTCACCGCTTCACAATTGTTACGTATCGATCTTCTTTCAATAATATATACATGTCCAACCCTTTTATGCCGGCATACAGTACAATGTTGACATAATGATCTCACTGTCTTATATTTAATTACCTATTATTATTATTTTCTGCTTTTCTCAGCTACAATACGGTTTATTATTGTTTTCTTGTCTATTTGTCATAATCAACTGTTGCAGCTTTGCAGTAAGGTTTGTACATATACCATGTTTTAGCTAAGTTATGGGGCTTGGTTTTTGGCTTCGAAACTTTTAAGCTTACGGTTTGACTGGACTTTCAATTTCATTAGATTTCTGATTCCGCTTTGCTGTTGACTGTCTGGAATCGTAGTAACACTGGACTGACACTGCCTCCTGCCATCCCATAGCCGTAAACGAGTGATAGCAGATGTAGGAAGTGTGGGTATGAGGAGGAAACGATTGTGCATGTTTTGTGCTCGTGTCCTGCCCATTCCCGGCTAAGATTCCAGCTATTAGGAGTGATACGGCTGTCAGATCTAGAAGCAGCAAGTGGCATATGTCCTCGCAAGCTTCTAGTATTTGCAAAGAGGAGGAAGTTGTTTTATAACATAGGTCCTGCTTTTTGAAAGGGTTTTTTCAGTTGGGTCGTTAAGCAAACTTCTGGTAACACTACGGACTCTTTCAGTACAAGTGAGTTCCGCCATTTCAACCTAACCCTATCTACACAGTAAGTTCATCAGTTGAAAATGTCTTTGGTCTTTAGTGTCCGTTTCGGTTTCGACTTTCGACATCGATTCCAATTCAATTAACAAAACTTTTCAAAAATTCGACTCCGTTTCCGCTTAACTTATTTCCGTAACAACCCTACCCTGCAGGTTATTGTAATCCAACCACTAAAAAACATATCTCTTTTCGATACTCTTTATATGTACCAAAGTAATGTAAAGCTCAGCCGAACCTTTTTTGTTTCAAAATCAAAGGTTTTTTATCATGTTTTAATGCACAAAAAAGTTAGTAAAAATGTCAGATAAGACCAGCAATTGAATGTGTAGCTGTTTTGAGCTTAAGGCGTTTGTCCATGGCTCAAAGCCCTGCAGAAGAGGGGATGGATATAAGCCAACAACAGTTTCCTTTTGCGCCAAATAAGTTGATCGGAAATCCAAAGAAGTTAGTTCGAAGTTATGCCATTTTTAGATAATATTTCGAAAACAAATTTTAGTAGTACGTGCTTCCTTGTATTGTCTTGGCTGAATTTTCTGATACCCACCGGAGTCCGCAACAGCTGGTTGAGCTTTCTGTGTGCTTTTTCTTATGTTCCTAGATTTAAAATTTCATCGTAGGAGATATTCCATACATCACTATCCCGCATATGACTTTGATGGTTCCTCATGGAACAAAGGGTTAACGGCGGAATGGCCTTGAAGGTTTATTGTGGTCATATAAATCGTTGCCTAGGTGGTCGAGCTTGTACCTTTATGGTGCTTGTTACCGGGACGTACCGGATCTATATCTGGCAAAAGACCAGCAAAATCGAAAACACTCCCCAAACCTTAAAATAAAAAAAATTTAATGAAAAAAAAAAATAAATAAATTGAGTAAAATACAATAAATTAAAATAAAACGAAATAAGAAATAATAAAATAAAATAAAATGGATTTATGCAAAAAAAAAGAAAATGGTAAAGTAAACTAAAATCAAATAGAATAAAATAAAAAATTTAATTAAATGTAATAAAATAAAATAAAATAAACTTAAAATGAAATTTAAAGAAATGAAATAAAAAAAAAATTTGTAAAATACCATAAATTAAAATAAAATTAAATAAAAAGAATAAAATAAAGTAAAATAAAATAAAATAACGTAAAAAAAAATTTAACGAAATAAAATAAATTAAAATAAAGTAAAGTGAATTAAGATGAAATGAAAATAAAAAAAAAGAAAATTAAATTAAAAGTTCTGAATTTGAATTGTAAATTTCTGAACTTAAACTGGAAAAGCTGTAAAAGCAACATGTACAGGTACGGTTCGAAGCCAAAGAATAATACCCAGAAAAGAATTAGATCTAAACTGCAAATTTTTACACTAATTCGAAACTAATGCAAAAATGCCAATAAACAACTATTTCTAAAGTGGAAATTCTAATCTGGCTCGGAACTAGTGAAAAGGTAATGCAGCGGGAACAATTTCCACCACCTAGGAGGTCGCCATGTTAAATTCACCAGCTGAAAGCATCTAAAAGAGATAGATGTCGAACTAGTAGTGGTTCGGGAAGCACTAGAAACACACGAGTTTTGAGCGAGAAGTTTTTCCTACAGGGTATGCACTTGCACAATAATAAGTATGTTGACTTTTATAAAGTTGACAGCAAATTAAGTTGCGGTCGAAAGTCGAATGTAAAGATTATACTCGTATACAGGGCTTATTGTTTGTGTTTTCCTTACTATGCTACTGTTGTGGGTACTACACATGAAGCTGTTATTGTTGTTTGTATACACTTTTTCTGTTTTCTATTTTTTATTTCATATTTACTATTATATTACTGGTGTTGCTGCTGGTGCAGGTGCCGGTGCTAGATGGACAATGCTCCAGTGAAGCGCTTAATTGTTCCTTTTATGTATGTGCATATGTACTCATAAACCTACATAGGAAGTCTCATATTTAAGACAACAACAACAGAAATAATTTTAGCAAGTAAGACGGGACTATCTTCGGCTGTGCCGAAGACTTCATACCTTTCATGAATGAGGCTGAACAATAATCTTATCCCGTTCGTAATCTCCAAATAATCGGATGTATAAGATAAGAAATATATAGTGAACATATCTACATACCTAAACGATTTTTAACATAAATATAAAATACAAAATGGCAAAAAACCCCTTATCTGAACGATCGGGATATGTATGGGATATATATTATATATAGCTCCGATCAAAATGATTTTTACAGGAAATCTTCTATGATATATTAGAATATATATCACCAAGTTTCACGTTTTTATATTGGAAACTAAAGGAGAATGGCCAAAAATGTTTCTATCTGAACGATCGGTTATATATATAGCTCCGATCGAAATGATTTTTTCATAAAATCTTCTACGATACATTAGAATAAATATCACCAAGTTTAACGTTTTTATATTGGAAATTAAGGGAGAAATTGCCAAAAATATTTCTATCTAAACGATCGGTTGTATGGGATATATACTATATATAGCTCCGATCAAAGTGATTTTTTCAAAAAATCTTCTATGATATATTGAAATATATATCACCGAGTTTCACGTTTCTACTTTCCAAATTAAGGGAGAAATGGCCAAAAAGCTTTCTATCTGAACGATCGGTTGTGTGGGATATAACTATATATAGCTCCGATCAAAGTGATTTTTTCAGGATATCTTCTATGATATATTGGAATATATATCACCGAGTATCACGTTTATACTTTCTAAATAGCGGCAGGGATGACCAAAATCGTCTTATCTGAACGATCGATTTTATGGGAGATATATGTTATAGTGGTCTAATATAATACAAAAATACATCCTTGTGCAAAATTTCATTGAGATATCTCAAAATTTGAGGGACTAGTTTGCGTTCAAATATACAGACGGACGGACAGACGGACGTGGCTATATCAACTCAGTTCGTCGCCCTGATCAATTCGGTATACTTAATGGTGAGTCTATCTTCTATATTTCTCAACGTTACAAACATCGGACCAAAGTTAATATACCATTTCATGTTCATGAAAGGTATAAAAACATTGCTACATCAATGTAATAAACTTGTACTACTCAGTTGAGATATTAAAAATTAGGTTACTTAGGTTCATGAGGTGGGTTTGGTCAAAGGCTGAGGTATGCTCAAGTCAATCCAGAGTCGGATGGAGGTCCCACTTCCCCCACCTAAATAAATACACAGTGAATTAGTGTTTTGATTTCGAACACACACACACACGCGGCTCTCGGGCTAAAATATCCACAACCTTGAATCCAGGGGAGAGAGAGAGAGAGATGTTCACTAGGTAGTGTCGCTGACAATATAGTGTAATCCAAGGACGACGGCTCTCCACAGAGAGATGGAGATAGAGTGCTAGCTTAGCGGTGGCTGAGATGGTGAAGACGACGGTGGCTCTCGCTAAGGGGTGCTAACGGCGGTAGTAATGACGGCGGTAGTTAGGATCACGCCCGAAGAGAGAGTACTGAGTGACGGTTGCTCTCACCAAATAGCTTTGACGACGGTGGTGGCTAGACTTCGGGATGGGATGTCCGAGGATCGGGATCGTGGTGATGTACCTACGGCGAAGTGTCTATTAGTATGAGGCTAACTAACTACAATATATTGGCTCGGGTATTCGGCTAGGGTAGTAGGGGAGTTTGTCCCGCCGCAAGCGTTGGGAAGTGTTCCCCTCTTACCTGAGCCGTGTATCCGTGCATTACCCTTCCTCTGAGTAATAGGGGGGGTGAGTCCCGTCTTACTCAGAGGAGATGATAACAAAATATTAGGGTTGCCCAATAGGCCGCGGGGGGGAAGTACCATCGGCAGAACCGACCTTGTAACTTGACCCCCCCTCGACACAAAGGGAGTCCCTGGAATATGGGTAAGGCTGACCAATAGGCCTGGGGGGAAGTACCATCGGCAGAACCGACCTTGTAACTTTACCCCCCGTCGACCCAAAGGGAGCCCCTAAAATGTATTTATATTGGCTCGGGCAGTCTGCCAGGGTAGTGGGGAAATCCGCCCCGCCACTGGCGTTGGGACGGGTTTCCTTCCTACCCGAGAAGGCTGCTCGTGCATTACCTTTCTGATGAGTAATAAGGGGTGTAAATCCCGTCTTACCGGAAATGTGGATAAACATGCGGGGTGTTCGATAAGTGTGGCGGCCGACACGCACTTCACTTACCTACGGCGAAGTGTGCCTGGTGTATTCCGGCCAATCATTTTATTCATAGGTAACTATGAACACGTTGGGAATTATGCTCGCATTGTCGCGCACAGCGCGCCACGAATGAAAATTCCCAAGCATTGTGCGTTCACCATCGCTGGCTTGCTTTGTGCTTGCGCGATGGTTGTTGGGCCGGTATGTATGTATATATGTATGTCGGTACATACACTACTAGGGGTGGGCAGTAAATGGAAAATATGATGTTAGGGGTGGGCGCTAAATAGGAAATAGATATTGTGGCGTAGCATTTGCTACGTTACAGGTTACTTTTCTAAGGTTAATATTTAGCTCGCTATTTAGGATTAAAGCAAACTGCAAATCGCATTAGTTACGAACTAACGCAGAACTGTATGAACAAGAGCGGTACTATTTCCAACTCTGCCCCTCGAACTGCTTTCAGTGACACTTTCGACATTGTGATGACCTACGAAATGACTTGGATACCCCATTCGCAGACCTTTCCAGCTCAGTTGGGTATGTTTCTGAAATAGTCGCTAATTTTAATTTTTTAATTCAAATTCATTTAGATTAGACTTAAGCGCTGTTGGTACAAGTGTAGCTGGCAACTGTCCCGCTCTGCTTCTGATCAACACTAGTTTGTAGTTATTCATTAAACCTGTAGTGCAAAACAGGTGCTTTTTTTGTCTCGCCCATCTGATCGGAATGTGTAGGGTACACGCTTCGAGGTTTGCACCCTTTTTATTAGCTCATCCCAGATTTTAATGTGTGCACATCTCTGCTCACGGTTTGGGGAAATCCTGAATGTAAGCGTAAGTGTAAGCATAGTCTTTCTTAGCTGTATGCTAAGTACATGAGGGATATATGTAGAATGTAAGTGTATGCTTTTTGTGTGGTATTGGTATATTGTATGGGGTAAAAGAGAATGTAAGAGTAATGGTCACTACACTGTAGCGAAATGTGGGAACAATGTACATGGTAGAGTTGATATGAGCAAAATCACACATTATATCACCTACGTATAAATTAAACTCTCTAAGCATATACAAAATTTTTATGCACGCTAGTGCACAAAGTGATGTATACAGTGCTGTTTTGTTGGAGATAAAAACCAGAGAGTGTTTAAAAAACGAGCACGTAGAATTTGTTTCTTTATAGGATTTTCTTGGTTTTAACATATCTGTACAGTATCTGGTTAGATTTACATGAAATATAAAAGTGCAAGCAAAGAAAAAAATAAAAAAAATTTAAATAAAAAAATATAAAGAAAAGTTAAATAAAATTTTATTAAATAATTGAAATAAAATAAAATAAATTGAAAAAAAAAATAAAATGAATTGAAAAAAAAATAAAATTAATTGAAATAAAACAAAACAAAAAATAAAAAAAATTTAATAAAATAAAATGAAATAAAATAAAATAAAATGAAATAAAGTAAAGAAAAAATTATAAAATTGAATAAAATTAAAAAAATTAAGCCAAATTAAATAAAATCGTCTTTTAATCGACGAGCTATCGGGTTGTTATCGAAAACCTATCGTTTTCATCAGCGAAAAGTAATAAAAATGTTATCGGTTTGCTATCGGATTGTTACCAATTTCCTAGTTTTATCGAAAAGTTATTGCTTTTTTAACAGACAATTATCGATATGTTATCAAAAGTATATCAATTTGCTTTTGGAATCGTATAGAATTGTTATCGAAGTGTTACCCATTTGCTATCGGCGTGTTATCAAAAAGTCATCCTATTTGCTATCAAAAATATATCGCTTTGCTATTTATAAGCTATCGATTTTTCATCGAAGCGTTACTAGTTTTTTATCGCTTTGTTAACGACGACTCATCGGTTTGTTATGAAACAGATATCGATAAAACTTAAATATAAAATCGAGAACCCATGTGCAATCTATCAATAAAAAGACGATCACACCTTGATAACAAATGGAAAACTTGGCGATAATACTTCGCTATCAATAATAAACCGATAATAAAACAATAACTTGAATCGGTTGTTACCGATAAGAAGCCAGAGAAATTCTTTTCGAAAAGCCCGAAACTGTTTGTTTCAGGGGAAAATTCCCCCCGTTGTGGTTTAATTTCAATCCCAGGGCGAGCTCTAGTTAACTTAAAAAAGGAAGTAAAATTAGTTTCCAATCGTACACCTGTATGTTAAGACGTCAAACTTTACGAGTACTTGGACGCCTTTTTTCCAGATTCTATTGCTTTCACTTTAGATGTTGTGCTATGCGCGATTGTTGCTTAAATTTCCGCTTGGCTGCTGAAGTTTAAATTGTTTTCCTCCTGTACTTTTGCAGCTTCGGTCACGGTTTTTACTTCCGCCTGTAAGACAGTCGTCGGTAAGAAAAAGCTAATTTTGTGTTTGCTCAGCAGGCATCTACTTGGCAATATCATCCTTGTCCAATAGTCTTGGGCAGAGCTAAGCGTCTAGCTAGAAATTTCGAGGCGTTGACACTTCCCTACTTTAAAGTTATAAAGTTATAAAGTTTTATTAAAATGCATTCGTTTAGTATCAGCATTGATACTTCCTGCTGTAACCAAAAAATCAACATATGAGTGCACCAGCACCAGCAGCATCACCATAATTAGGCAATTGATAATGAGCTATTGAAGCTCTAACAAAATCATTTCCGCATATTCACCAACCATTAGAGGACTATTGAATGCGGATGGCGCTACGGTTTTTGTAAGCTCGTAAATAAGATTTTAAAGTTGCAGTGGAGTAAAATGTTTAACGGTTATATGGATGTATGGAATTAGCAATTTGTAGATGTTTTTAAAAAAAAGTGATGGATATTTTTTCAAAATTTCTTCCAACTGAGGTTATTGTTGGAGTTTTTTTTTAAATGTGTAAAGGGGGAATCCTGAATGTAAGTGTTAGGTGTAAGCTTAGTCTTTGTAAGTGGTATGCTATATGGCCGATATATGATGTACACAGTAAATGGAGGCCTAGTGTGTAATTTTGTACGCTGTATGAAATAATAAAGAATGAGATCGTAAGTGTAGTCACTGCAATTTAGATTTATGCGGGAACAGTGTACGTGGTAGCGTTGATATTAGCGAAATAATGAGCATATACAAATGCATGCCAGTGCACGAATGTATGTATACACTGCTGATTTCTTGGAGATAAAGACCCAGGGAGTATTCATAAAAACAAAGCACGTGGAAAGACTTACATAAGTTGAAATTTCTTTCTTTATATGATTTTGTTGGTTGAAACATCTCTCTGTATCTGGTTAGATTTATTAAAATAATTTTAAAATAAGTGCAAACAAAGGAAAAAAATAATTAAAATAAAATTGAATAAGGAAAATTAAAATAAAACTAAACCAAACAGAATGAAAAAAAAAACTAAAATAAAATAAAACAAAGAAAAAGAAAATATATTAAGAAACTGTAAGTTTACAAACGGCGATGGTTACTAGGACGTGTTTCTGAATTTCACTTCTTCATCAGGAATATAAACAAAAAGGCAACTCTTAGAGACCAATTGTACAGCGAAAAACGAGACATTCATATGGCTTAGCAGCTAAAGGCATCTACCTTTGCACTGATATGAATGTTGGAGATTCGAGTTCAACGCTCAGCTCCCGAAAAACTAGCTGATGAAGAAGTGAAATTCAGAAACATGTCCTAGTAACCATCGCCGTTTGTAAACTTACAATTTTTCTCTAATATCAATTACAAAAACCATTGTATAAAGCAATATGAGCAAAGCTCGCTAATTAAATACATATGATCATATTAATATAATAGTAACAGCGAAAGTATTAAAAACAAATACTGTAAAAATCCGAACAAATGTTACTAAGCTTTCAAAAGCGCGCCTAAAAATCATATCCACACCATTAGGAATAAACTACATACAGAGTGTATATGCCTACATGGTGATCAAAAGGAATATAAACAAAAAGGCAACTCTTAGAAACCAATTGTACAGCGAACAACGGGACATTCATATGGCTTAGCAGCTAAAGTCATCTACCTTTGCACTGATATGAAAGAGATTCCAGTTCAACGCTCAGCTCCCGAAAAACTAGCTGATGAAGAAGTGAAATTCAGAAACATGTCCTAGTAATCATCGCCGTTTGTAAACTTACAATTTTTCTCTAATATCAATTACAAAAACCATTGTATAAAGCAATATGAGCAAAGCTCGCTAATTAAATACATATATTAAAAAACTAAATCAAATAAAATGAAAAATTTAATTTAATTAAATTTAACGAACTAAAATAAAATAATAAAAGTAAATTAAATATAATAAAAAAAACTAAAATTTAATAAAATAAAATAAAACAAAATGAAATAAAAATAATAATTAAAAAAAAAAAAAAAAATTGTGCAAAATAAAATGAAATTAAAAAAGTATAAAATTTAATAAAATAAAACAAAGTAAAATAAAATAAACGAAATAAAATAAATAAACTAAAAAATTTTATAAAATAAAATAAAGAATAATAATAATAAAAAAATAATAAAAATGAAATTAAAAAATTTAATAAAAGAAATTAAAGAAAACTAAATAAAATAAATGCGGCCACCGTGGTGTGATGGTAGGGTGCTCCGCCTACCACACCGTGTGCCCTGGGTTCACACCCCGGACAAAGCAAGATCAAAATTTTAGAAATAAGGTTTTTCAATTAGAAGAACATTTTTCTAAGCGGGTTCGCCACTCGGCAGTGTTTGGCAAGCGCTCCGGGTGTATTTCTGCCATGAAAAACTCTCAGTGAAAACTCATCTGCCTTGCAGATGCCGTTCGGAGTCGGCATAAAACATGTAGGTCCCGTCCGGCCAATTTGTACGGAAAATCAATAGGAGCACGACGCAAATTGGAAGAGAAGCTCGGCCTTAGATCTCTTCGGAGGTTATCGCGCCTTACATTTATTTTTTTTTTTTTAAATAAAATAAAGTAAAATAAAATAAATGAAAAATTGAATTAAATTAAATGAAATAAAATAAAATAATAAAAGTAAATTCACTTTAATAAAATAAAATAAAATTAACTTTAAATAAAATTAATCAAAATGAAAAATTGAATTGAAAAAAATAATATAAAATAAAAAAGAATAAAATGAACTAAAGTGAAATAAAAGAAAATGAAATAGAATGTCATATGAAAATAAAATAAACTTAAAATAAAATAAAATATAAAAAAGAATAAAATAAAACAAAATAAAGTAAAATTTAATAAATTAAAAATGCACAATAGATCTACACAAAGGTCGCAGTGCTTACAGGCCCAATAATAATAAAAAAAATAAAATTAAATTAAACGAAATAAAATAAAATAAAATTGTATAAAATAAAAAGAAATAAAATAAAATGAAATAGAATAAAATGAAATTAAAAAAATTTTTATAAACATTGTATGGTATTAAAAGTTGAATAAGATATAAAAACATTAAATTAAGGCGATTTTAATTCGACGACTTATCGGTTTGTTGTCGAAAAATGTTCGGTTTATCATCGAAAAATTATCAACATGTTATCGATTTATTACCGGATTGTTATCAAAAAGTTTTCCATTATTTACCGAAATTTTATCGATATGTATATTATAAAAAGGATATCAATTTGTTATAGGAAACTTATATATTTGTTATTGGAGTGCTACCAATTTCTTATCGGCATGCTACGGAAAAGTTTAATATTTCGTTGTCAAAGGTTATCGATTTTTCTTATCGAAGCTGTACCAGTTTGTTATCGATTTGTTAACGACGACTCATCTGCTTGTTACGAAACAGATACCTACAATGTGTAGCCGTGCTATGACAAACCGATAAGAAACCAATAAGCCCATTTATTCGGCAGTAACAAGCCGATCACAAACCGATAAGTCGACGATAATTATTCGTTATCTATAATAAACCGTATGGGTTGTTACTAATAAAAAACCGACGTGTCTCTTCTCAAAAATCCCGAAAGTATTTGTTTCTCGTAAAATAACTTTTGTTGTGGGTAAACTTCAACCCCAAGCTCTAGTTAACTGAAAAACATTAGTTTTCTACGTACACGAGTACATGGTACTCACGTCTTTATTTTTAAATTTCTGCCAACAATTGTGGTTGATGTTGGTAAGTATTATATTTTCTTTTATGGTGTTCTAATACATTTACTTATTTATTGGTACTAAGCCAATGGCTTTGTGATTATAAGTGCTTATGTATTTATGCATGTAACCATCTAGGTTAACCAGCGGATAATGGTCGATAGTTAGTTAGCTGAAATAAGTGGATTATAATTCGAATGATTGCGGTTGGTTTTTAATCGCTCGTAATGGGTATTTGGTGGAATAATTAATCGGTGGCTTAGTGGCTATTAAACAAATTAAAATTGTTGGTTAGAAAAATGTCGAAGTTACTTAACCATGCATACATAATTACATTTGTAGACAGGATAACAAAAATTTCTCATAAAATTAAGAAATTTTTGTAACGTAAACATCTGAGCAAAAGGGGGAATTCATAATGTAAACGTAAATTTAGTGAGTACCCTGTAGTGTAGACAACTTAAGTTAAGGAAAAGAAACGTAAAAAGGATAGGTCAGGAAAAGAAAGGAGAGTTATCGATTTCTTTCTACAATTTATCAGTTAGTTAGAGAAAAGTTATCCAAAAGAGTATCGCGTCGTTATCGAAGTGCTCCCGTTTTGTTATCGGCGCACTATCGGAAAGTTATCGATTTATTACCGAAAAGTGTATTGATTTATTATCGATTCGTTATCGGTGCGTTTATTATTAATTGTCGAAAGGTTGTATATTTATTAACGAAAAATAATCAAATACTTAACTAAAACCTATCATTTTGTTATCGTAGTGTTACTAATTTCCGTGTTATCGATACCGAAGATCAGGGCAAGCAACATTAAAAATTTAGAAACACGTTTTTTCAATTAGATAAAAGTTTTTCTAAGTGGGGTCGCTTCTCGGCAGTGATTTGGCCAGCACACCCGAGTGTATTTCTGCCATGAAAAGCTTCTCAATGAAAATCCATCTGCTTGCAGATGCCTTTCGGATTCGGCGCAAAACATGTCGGTCCCTTCTCGCAAATTTGTAAGAGGAATTAAAAAGGAACACGACGCATATTGGAGAAGCTAGCCCTAAATTTTCTTCGGAGGTATATCGCGCCTTATATACTGCTGATCTTGAAATCTTTTTTTCATGGTTTTGATCTTTATTCTCCTTTGGGTATTGTTGTAGATCTTAATTTTCGGCTTCATCTTAACTATGGTCTTTTCATAGTTTGACTTGGGTTTTTAGAGTTTTTGATCTCAGTTGTTGTTGTCGTTGTTGCTTTTGTTGTAGCGATAAAAACACTCCCCAAGGTTTTGGGTGGTGTGATCGCTGTTGACAGTCGTTTGCCGGATATGGATCCGGTACGTTGCGGTAACAAGCACCATTAAGGTACTAGCCCGATCATTTCAGGAACGATTTAATTTGACCACATTGAACCTTTTGAGTATAACTCCACTTACGGCTGACAGCTACAAGCTCAGCTATCATACTAAGGGAGTCTAGACGCTGGAACGTAAAGCTATATAGCCACAGCGGTATCCTAAGATTGCTCCACAACTTGGATGTGGCCACTGATTATCACCCACATTGAACTTTGACCATAATTTTAAGGTCAAGCTTGCCCCAAGAACGGATTGGTTAGCCGATAAAGCTTGCATAGAATACGTAACCCCACTCTACACTGACGGGTTCAAAATGGCCTGCGCGGTTTATGCAGGGGTTTTCTCCGAACAACTAGAAAGTCGCAATATGCAAATGCACCCGACTTCCAAACTCAGCTAGTATATTCCAAACATAGATACTTGGTATAGAGGACCTGGATTTTCCTGTTAGAAATCGGTTAAGCCACGGTGTGATACGCTTATACTCGAACATCTAAGCAGCGCTTAGAACGCTAGATTCACCATATACTTTCTTTATTATTTTTTTTTTTTGGACGTTGCAACCAGGCTTATCCTGTGTATGTGTCCACACCCCTTGGGACCGTCGTTAGGCATAGCTTCCCTGTGGCGAAAGGCGATTAAATTGCCACTTCGCATGCGCTCCATTTCAACATGCATCCATCCAACAATCTATTTGTCTGCACATTAAGGGAACTAAATTCCTCTCCTAAAACTCTGTGAAAAAACGAGGGCAATGAAACATAAGGTGTCTAAGGTCGTCAATAACTGTAAGAGGGTGTTACCCGAATCAGCAAACCTTGCGCCAATCATACTCTCTTGGGTATCCGGTCACAGGAACATTGACGGCAATGTAAAAGCGGATGAACTGCAAAACGCCGGTGCATCGTTAGGCCCCTCTGAGGCGGTCACTTTCATCAATAAAGAGTGACATTTTTATCAATTTCAAGAAAACCGCAATTCACAATTGGTACTCTACGAATACTTGCAAAGTCACCAAACAAACGTGGCCTGACTACAACCATAGAAGCGCAGAGTCTCAACTGAATATATCTAGGAAAGAGATTTTCAGGATCATGATGTAGTGTGAACGATTGTAAGTAGACATTCACACTTTTCTTCTTTGTGTGCCCACCCTAGTGAATGTGAGGTCCCGAACTATAGGCAGTTTACGCTGCCTGATCTAGGGGTGGTGTCAAAATGCTACATAAAGGACAAGAGTAGGGTTATTGACCTAAGAAAATGGTTCGAGTAAAGACACGATGGGTACATTATCTAGCTTACATTATCCAGGAGAATGTGCGGCCGGGTAACACAGCAACCAACCATTAAACAATCAATGACTTTCCTAAAAAAATCCTACAAATATCGTACTTTTACCCAGCTTCGTCCAAATGTTTTCTATTGACCTTGATTTGTTAACATAACAAGTAAGCCAATTAGCAGATGCTATATTTTCCCAAAGCTTAATAATAATTACATGAGAAAAGTTATTTATCTTTTTTGGCCTAAACAAGCTCACGCGAGCCCAGCTGTTTCAAGGCAATCAAATAAGGCGCATAAATAAATCTGCATCCCCATCAATTCTCAGCACTCCAGGTGAAACGGCACATTCCACTTAAGGTACTAGAAATTTTCGCATCCTTTATGGCATAAAATGTAACTTCATTGGTAGGTCGCGGGCGCTATTTTATTTATGGCTATATTAAATTACGCTCTTCTTGAGCTGAGTGTAGCATAACCATTACAAACGGCCCAAAAGGGGTAAGAGGAAAACTTTAGTTATTGAGTTTACGCGAGAGCGCAGCTGGTTACTGCTTCCATTTTACACAACTCAGCTGCATTGATGTGTAAAGATGGAATATCACACAGCAGGAGGATTTCGAAGCACGCTCCAATGCCTCAGAGCTCGCAGATTATGAATTTGTTGTGTATTCAGTGCCCAACAAATAACTAAGTAAGAATAAATAAAATAAAAATAAAACAAGTAAGGAAGGCTAAGTTCGGGTGTAACGGAACAGTACATACTCAGTTGAGAGCTATGGAGACAAAGTAAGGGAAAATCACCATGTAGGAAAATTAACCTAGGGGTAACCCTGGAATGTGTTTGTATGACATGTGTATCAAATGGATGGTATTAAAGAGTATTTTAAGAGGGTCATGGTTCTATAGGTGGACGCCATTTAGGGATATCGCCATAAAGGTGGACCAGGGGTGACTCTAGAATGCGTTTGTACAATATGGGTATCAAACGAAAGGTGTTAATGAGTATTTTAAAAGGGAGCGGGCCTTAGTTCTACAGGTGGGCGCCTTTTCGAGATATCGCCATAAAGGTGGACCAGGGGTGACTCTAGAATGCGCTTGTACAATATGGGTATCAAATGAAAGGTGTTAATGAGTATTTTAAAAGGGAGTGGGCCTTAGTTCTATAGGTGGGCGCCTTTTCGAGATATCGCCATAAAGGTGGACCAGGGGTGACTCTAGAATGCGTTTGTACAATATGGGTATCAAACGAAAGGTGTTAATGAGTATTTTAAAAGTGAGCGGCCTTAGTTCTATAGGTGGACGCCTTTTCGAGATATCGCCATAAAGGTGGACCAGGGGTGACTCTAGAATTTGTTTGTACGATATGGGTATCAAATGAAAGGTGTTAATGAGCATTTTAAAAGAGAGTGGGCCTTAGTTCTATAGGTGGATGCCTTTTCGAGATATCGTTATAAAGATGGACCAGGGTTGACTCTAGAATGCGTTGGTACAATATGGGTATCAAACGAAAAGTTATAATGAGTATTTTAAAAGGGAGTGGGCCTTAGTTTTATAGGTGGACGCCTTTTCGAGATATCGCCATAAAGGAGGCCCAGGGGTGACTATAATGTGTTTGTACGATATGGGTATCAAATTAAAGGTATTAATGAAGGTTTTAAAAGGGGGTGATCCTTAGTTGTACTAGTGAAGGCCAGGGCGGCCCAGAACATCATCTGTCGGGTACCGCTAATTTATTAATATATGTAATACCACGAACACTATTCCTGCCAAGATTCCAAGGGCTTTTGATTTCGCCCTGCAAAACTTTTTCATTTTCTTCTACTTAATATGGTAGGTGTCACACCCATTTTACAAAGTTTTTTCTAAAGTTATATTTTGTGTCAATAAACCAATCCAATTCCCATGTTTCATCCCTTTTTTCGTATTTGGTATAGAATTATGGCATTTTTTTCATTTTTCGTAATTTTCGATATCGAAAAAGTGGGCGTGGTATAGTCGGATTTCGGCCATTTTTTATACCAATACAAAGTGAGTTCCGATAATTACGTGAACTGAGTTTAGTAAAGATATATCGATTTTTGCTCAAGTTATCGTGTTAGCGGCCGAGCTGAAGGACAGACTGTCGACTGTGTATAAAAACTGGGCGTGGCCTCAACCGATTTCGCCCTTTTTCACAGAAAACCGTTATCGTCCTAGAATATAAGCCCCTACCAAATTTCACAAGGATTGGTAAATTTTTGTTCGACTTATGGCATTAAAAGTATCCTTGACAAATTAAATGAAAAAGGGCGGAGCCACGCCCATTTTGAAATTTTTTTTTTTTGTATTTTGTTGCACCGTATCATTACTGGAGTTGAATGTTGACATAATTTACTTATATGCTGTAAAGATATTAACTTTTTTTAAGTTTGACTTAAAAAAATTTTTTTTTTTTAAAGTGGCGTGGTCGTTCTCCGATTTTGCTAATTTTTATTAAGCATACATATAGAAATAGCAGTAACGTTCCTGCCAAATTTCATCATGATATCTTCAACGACTGCCAAATTACAGCTTGCAAAACTTCTAAATTACCTTCTTTTAAAAGTGGGCGGTGCCATTAAAATTTTACAAATTTTCTATTCTGCGTCATAAGTTCAACTCACCTACCAAGTTTCGTCGCTTTATCCATCTTTGGTAATGAATTATCGCACTTTTTCAATTTTTCGAAATTTTCGATATCGAAAAAGTGGGCGTGGTTATAGTCCGATATCGTTCATTTTAAATAGCGATCTGAGATGAGCGCCCAGAAACCTACATACCAAATTTCATCAAGATACCTCAAAATTTACTCAAGTTATCGTGTTAACTGATGGACGGACGGACATGGCTCAATCAAATTTTTTTTCGATACTGATGATTTTGATATATGGAAGTCTATATCTATCTCGATTCCTTTATACCTGTAAAACCAACCGTTATCCAATCAAAGTTAATATACTCTGTGAGCTCTGCTCAACTGAGTATAAAAAGAAAACTGTTTACTCATAAACTTAAACCACCTCCATTTCTTGGTATCCTTCCATTTATTATATTTTACCTGAGCGGCATATGGTTGATGTTTTCACATTTTTCTCATATTTTTTTTTTGTTTGTTGCCGAGTCGTTGAAAATTAAAATATTAATTTTTAATGTGTGCGCTTAGGCATTTTTGAGTGCTGCCATCCACTTTATTTATAAAGGCGCTTGATGTTCCTACTTTATCTGTGTCCGTTGGCAATGTTTTGTTGTTGGCTCAGAAATATATTGTCCTACCTAAGAGTTGATGAGTCGCTTCGTCCTTGTAGGTCTGCCTGCCTGTGCACCGCGAAAGAGTGATAAGTGATTCAAAGGAAAGTTTTTTCCAAACAAATTGGAGAATTTGCTTTCGTTATTAGGAAAATTTTGTGTTATTTTCTAACGGATCTGGCGCTAGTCTTAGCCTAAGTATGCTCTAGATCCCGCTATTGGCGTTGTACCTCCTTTTCTATGTGTTTTCATGCTATTGCTGCCATTGATTTTGGGCTTTCACACCAAGCCGGGGACCAAAACCGATCCAGTCTTCGGCCCACGCGCATTGGCCTTTTTCTTCACAGTGATCGTGTTCTCAATCTTGAGGCTGATCATTGTCTTCATCCTACTATTCATTGTGATATTTTTCTTGAAATTGATCGTATTGTTGATCTTGACTATTATCCTGATACTGTTTGTTGCATTTTTTTGTTATTGATCTTGGCACATATCGTGGTATGTTTCTTGATACTCATTGCGGTATTAATGTTGATACCGATCGTTGCCTTGTTCCCGATACTGATCGAGGCCTTAGGTTAGGTTAGGTGGTAGCTGCCCTGATAAGGATAGCTCACTTGGACGACACGAAGGTCCGTTGTGATACCACATACACCAAAAATAACGGTGACTTAGATCTAGCTACTTAGAGAATTGTTGGGTTGCAACGATAAAGCTCCGAATGATACCGATCTCAACTTTGGATAAATCCTCGGGAGATCCGAGTGAGTCGCGACCGAAGTACTTTCGCCTAGTTCTGCCAAAAGCTGGGTAATCAAGCATAAAGTGGTTTGGTGATGCCACCTCATCATCCTCCATACAGCTGCAGCAGGATGGAGTTTCCAGTATATTGAGACGAACCGCATGGATACCCATGGGACAGTGCCCTGTCAATACCCCAATTACCATTGATAGGTGAGCCTTAGTGAACCCAATTATTTCAGCAGACTCTGCCATCCACTTTCGGCCTGAAAGATCTTGCTACCCTGCAAGACGTGGTGTCCGCCCAACGTTTGCTGAGCTGACTCGAGGCCCAGCTATGGAGGAGCAATCCACAGGTGGCCAACGGAATCCCGAAATACCTACAGCCATCTTCATCCGGTTCAGTTGTACCGATGAGGGCTAAGAGATCCGCTTGACAGTTGCCCGGGATATCACTATGGCCCGGGACCCAGATAATCTTAATTGTAAAATAATTCGATACAATCGCAAGCTGACCTCGCACTCCCAGACCAGTCTCGATCGCACTGTAGTTGAGCTCAAGGCCTTGATAGCCGCTTGGCTATCAGAGTAGAGGTTAAATTCTCTATCCGTAGTAGCACTGGATAGCATTTCATCCACCCGATCCTTAAACGCAGCAACTTCCGCTTGGAATATACTGCAGTGACCTTGCCGCGGCCGCCTTTCCCACAATATCTACTGGATATATGCTCAGCATGACGTTCAGTGCCAAGGTAGATGCTCTGAGAGCGCCACTGATACCGATCAGCGCTGTCCGTTGCACTGACATTAACTTTTTGGAGGTGCTCGCCGTGTCCAGTGCTTTCCACCAGACCAGCACCCCATATAGCAGAATCGGTTTGACCACCAACTCATAAAGCCAGTGTACTACTCCTGGCGAGAGTCCCCATCTCTTTCCGATAGCCCCTCTGCAGCAGTACAAGGCAACGGCGGCCTTCCTGGCCCGATCTTCCACATTGGGTCTCCAGGACAGTTTCTTGTCCAAAACAATCCCCAAATATTTTACCCTGTCAGAAAGTACCAACGACACCCCTCCAATCGAGGGAGTTCTGAAATCGGGCATCTTATATCGCCTTGTAAAAAGAACCAAATTCGTTTTTCCCGGGTTGACCGCCAATCCACATGATTCAGCCCACCTAGCCCCAGTATCCAGGTAGGCCTGCAGAACATCGCGCAGGGTGCCCAGAAATTTGCCTCTGACTAGGATAGCGAGGTCATCTGCATAGGCAACCACCCGACAACCATTGGCTTCCAGCTCCACAAGAAGCTCGTTGACCACCACAACCCAGAGCAGAGGAGATAGGACACTCCCCTGTGGCGTGCCCCTGCACACCTTCCTCTTAATTATGGCCGCTCCCCACTCCGCTGCGGCAATTCTGCCGCATAGAAGTTTGCTAATAAATTCAACCAGAGCCGCCTCGACTCCTTAACCCACCAGAGCTCTTTCAATTGCCCCCGGTAAGACATTGTTAAAAGCCCACTCGATGTCTAGAAAGGCACCCAGAGCATACTCTTTGTGTTCTAGAGACCCCTCTATTTGCTTTACAATAGAATGGAGAGCCGTTTCCGTAGATCTGCCCTTGTAGTACGCATGCTGTGAAGCCGACAGTAACCCCCGAGGTATCCTTTCCCGTAGGTATAGGTCAATCAACCGCTCAAACGTCTTAAGAAGAAACGACGAGAGACTGATTGACCTGAAATCCTTAGATGATATATGAGAGCTTCTGCCGGCCTTCGGAATGCAGATAACCCTAACCGTGTGCCAAGACTTCGGGATATAGTTAAGCCTGAGGCAGTTGGTGTAGATGATTGCCAACCAGCGGCAGGTAATCCCCAAAGACTTTTGAAGTTGCACAGGAATGATTCCATCCGGGCCCGGAGACTTATAGGGCTTGAGCGACCCTATAGCCCATGTTATTTGACTTTCCCGTATTGGAATGGCAGGCACTTCTGCATGGCCAACGACCGCCGACCATGCAGGCGAAGATCCCTGCGCAACTGAGACATCGGGAAAATGATTGTCCAGTAAAAGCTTTAGGGACTCCTCGCTACTCATCGACCAGTCTCCACCCCCATCTCTCAGATACCCCAGAGGAGCGGGATTCCTAGAGAGTATTTTTCTAAGCCTCGCGAATACATTGCAGCCTTCCACGTTTTCGCAGAAGCTTCGCCATGAATCTCACTTGGCTATCCTTATTTCATATTTATTAATCCACAGACTCACCTTATAGAGCTCCCAGTCCGAGGGTAATTTACTTCTCCTGGCTCTGTTGAAGAGCCGCCGACTGGACGCTCTTAGGTCGTCAAGAGAATTCGACCGCCAGTGCGGCTTGCCCTTCCCCCTGTAAGTTTTCAATGGACAGGACAGTTGAAAGGCGCTATTGCTTGCGGAGGTGAATTTTTCCACCAGAACGTCTATCTCAGATTCGGACAGGTCCGAACTAACGGTAGGCGTCGCAGGCAACAGCTCTCCCAGCTTCCTACAATACAAGTCCCAATTAGTACTTTTAGGGTTCCTAAAAGATATTTTACCGGAGCGTTCTTCGCTCACCGAGAACTGAATATATCAGTGATCAGAGGAGTGATCGTTGAGAACCCTCCAGCCAGATATCCGACCTTCCAATTCTCTACTAACCAGGGTGATGTCCAGGACCTCCTCCCTTACCGCATTAATAAAAGTCGGGTCATTCCCCCTATTACATATACAAAGCCCCTCATCTACAATAAAAGTAAATAAAGACTCACCTCTAGTGTTGGTATCCGAGCTTCCCCAGATGCTATGATGGGCATTAGCATCGGCACCGATGATCACGCCAACACCTCTCCGCCTTGCTTCAGCGGTGATTTCGCCCAGTATCGCAGGTGGAGGTCCCGCTACGTCCCCATGGGGCATGTACGCTGAGACCACCCACATTTCATTACTGCCTCGCTCGAGGCAGACCGTGGTTACGTCAGCATTGCTGAAATTAGAGAGAATAAAAGCTTTAATATCTCTTTTAACAAGCACACAGGATCTAGGCCTATCTGGCTCCCCATGCACCAAGGTGTTGAATTTTCCAGTCCTTAATCCAGAAATCTTTCTGCCGTTACTACTCAGCCACGGCTCCTGGACAAGGACTATATCCACTCCGCCTTTTTCAAGGCAGAGCAACAAATTTGTGGCCTTATTTGATACTGATCTTCATCTCTGTCTTTGGCTTGATACTGATCGTGGTCTGGATCTTGAAGCCTATCGTGATATTTTTCTTCAACCCCATCGTGGTCTTAATCTTGAGGCTGATCATTTTCTGTATCCTACTATTCATCGTGATATTTTTCTTGAAACTGATCGTAATGTTGATCTTGACTATTACCCTGATACTGGTTGTTGTATTTTTTCCGATATTGATCGTGGTATTGATTTTGCAACATATCGTGGTATTTTTATTGATATTCATTGTGGTGTTGATGTTGATACCGATCGTGCCTTGTTCCTTATACTGATCGAGGCCTTATTTGATACTGATCTTCATCTCTGTCTTTGTCTTAATACTGATCGTGGTCTGTATCTTGAGGCCTATCGTGACATTTTTCTTCACACCAATCGTGGTCTTAATCTTGAGGCTGATCATTGTGCTTATACTACTATTCATCGTGATATTTTTCTTGAAACGGATCGTGGTATTGATCTTGACTATTATCCTGATACTGGTTGTTGTATTTTTTCTGATATTGATCGTAGTATTGATTTTGCAACATATCGTGGTATTTTTCTTGATATTCATTGTGGTGTTGATGTTGATACCGATCGTCTCCTTGTTCCTTATACTGATCGAGGCCTTATTTCATATTGATCGTCATCTCCGTCTTTGTCTTGATACTGATCGCGGTCTTGATCTTGATGCTGATCGTGATCATGATACAAATAGTTGCCTTGTATTGAAGTTGATCGTGGTATTTATCTTGATACCGATACTAATGATTTCTTCGGCTAGAATAAGCAGAGTATATGTATGCCAGTAAATACGAAAATAGCAGTGGAAATTTTTCTCAAATGTCGTCAAAAACCTCTTCTTTTTTTATTTTCGTTAGTTTAAGAAACGATTAATTTTGTAACTAAAAATATGCACACAAATCTCAAAAAGGTTCTCGGAAAAATTCAAAATTTCGAAAAAAATTTACCAAATTTCGAACTTTTTAATTAAGTTTTCTGAATTTTCGTCTTGCAACTAAAGTGCATTATAAAATTCAAAAATGTATCTCCTCAATAGGTATCTTAAAACTCACATACATTTTTAAAAACCAATCTCACAAATGTTCCCAGTAAATTTCGAACTTTCGGAAAAATTTTACCAAAATTTCGAACTTTTATAAATTATAAAATTCATCTCTTGAATAGGTCTCTCAAAATTCGCATTGGCTTTGGAGAACCAATCTCAAAGAGGTTCTCAGAAAAATTCAAAATTTCGAGCAAATTTTACCAAAATTTCGAACTTTTTATTTAAGTTTTCTGAATTTTCGTCGTGCAACAAAAAAAAATTCGACTCCTTAATAGGTATCTCCAAATACACATACATTTTTGAAAACCAATCGCAAAAAGGTTCTCGGAAAAGTGTGAAATTTCGAGGAAATTCTTCCAAAATTTCGAACTTTTTATTTATAGTGCAACTAAAATTTATTATAAAATTCGAAAATTCAACACCTCGTTAGGTCTCTCAAACTTCGCACTGACTTAAAAAAAATCAGAAGGGTCTTTCAGATTTTCCTCAATACAAAGTGTGGATTTTTTTTGTTTTCCCGAAAATCTAAAACCCTTCAAAAAATGTTTCATAAATCAATGTGAATTTTGAAAAATCTAAATTTATGCTTCGCTAGACTAGACTTTAATTAATAAAAAAAGTTCTGTTTTCGAGAAATTTTTTCGAAAATGTTTTCGAGATTGGTTTGCCTAGTTTCTGATACAAAATTCATAGAATTGTTTTTGTAACATAAAATCAAAAAGAGAAACTTAATTGACTGAATTCGATAACAAATGCCACTGCTACATTTCTGCTCGACGCTGTATGTCTTCATTTGTGCGCCTTTGCAAGTAAGAAAGCTCTTAAGCATACGCACTCTAATTGAAAAGTACTTCGTTCTTATTAACTTCCAACTTTCTCTAAAGTGTCATCGTTTGCGACATTCTACACTCCAGCAACCTCAAAATAGCAATTGTTCTTTTTTGGGGTGCAACATAAAACTAATTTCGTGCTTAAGCGTTTCTAATTAAATAAACTCATTTTGTTGAAATTGTTTGCAATAACTAGTGACAACGCCACATTCGCGCATGTGCGCGCATTCAGTTGCCAACACCATTAGCTGACACAAGCCACATAACCGCGCATGATGTGTAAGGTTTTGGTTGTAAGCTTTTTGTGCGTGCCAGAATGCGGCTACAAAAACAACATTTATGGTGTGTGAAAACTGCAACTAAAGTGCATTATAAAATTCAAAAATGTATCTCCTCAATAGGTATCTTAAAACTCACATACATTTTTAAAAACCAATCTCACAAATGTTCCCAGTAAATTTCGAACTTTCGGAAAAATTTTACCAAAATTTCGAACTTTTATAAATTATAAAATTCATCTCTTGAATAGGTCTCTCAAAATTCGCATTGGCTTTGGAGAACCAATCTCAAAGAGGTTCTCAGAAAAATTCAAAATTTCGAGCAAATTTTACCAAAATTTCGAACTTTTTATTTAAGTTTTCTGAATTTTCGTCGTGCAACAAAAAAAATTCGACTCCTTAATAGGTATCTCCAAATACACATACATTTTTGAAAACCAATCGCAAAAAGGTTCTCGGAAAAGTGTGAAATTTCGAGGAAATTCTTCCAAAATTTCGAACTTTTTATTTATAGTGCAACTAAAATTTATTATAAAATTCGAAAATTCAACACCTCGTTAGGTCTCTCAAACTTCGCACTGACTTAAAAAAAATCAGAAGGGTCTTTCAGATTTTCCTCAATACAAAGTGTGGATTTTTTTGTTTTCCCGAAAATCTAAAACCCTTCAAAAAATGTTTCATAAATCAATGTGTATTTTGAAAAATCTAAATTTATGCTTCGCTAGACTAGACTTTAATTAATAAAAAAAAGTTCTGTTTTCGAGAAATTTTTTCGAAAATGTTTTCGAGATTGGTTTGCCTAGTTTCTGATACAAAATTCATAGAATTGTTTTTGTAACATAAAATCAAAAAGAGAAACTTAATTGACTGAATTCGATAACAAATGCCACTGCTACATTTCTGCTCGACGCTGTATGTCTTCGTTTGTGCGCCTTTGCAAGTAAGAAAGCTCTTAAGCATACGCACTCTAATTGAAAAGTACTTCGTTCTTATTAACTTCCAACTTTCTCTAAAGTGTCATCGTTTGCGACATTCTACACTCCAGCAACCTCAAAATAGCAATTGTTCTTTTTTGGGGTGCAACATAAAACTAATTTCGTGCTTAAGCGTTTCTAATTAAATAAACTCATTTTGTTGAAATTGTTTGCAATAACTAGTGACAACGCCACATTCGCGCATGTGCGCGCATTCAGTTGCCAACACCATTAGCTGACACAAGCCACATAACCGCGCATGATGTGTAAGGTTTTGGTTGTAAGCTTTTTGTGCGTGCCAGAATGCGGCTACAAAAACAACATTTATGGTGTGTGAAAACTGCTTATTGTGAGTGTTTTGGTTTAGTTGCTGTACGTGCTGTTATTTCATTGTTAGTGAATAGCTACAAAACGGTGGGTGAGGTGCGTTTTGTGGGTTTTTTGTCTAAAATGAGCATAATGTATTTTAAGGTGTGAGATATTTAGAAAGCATACCCACACATTATTTGCTCTAACTCCCCTGGAAATATTGCCCATATTTTCGAAACCCTTAGACCTTACCTCTGACAAACAACACCCAAATTGAAAATGTTTACATGTTTTAACAAAAAAAATTCATTTTTCTCTTTTCAGGTAAGTTGCAACTAAAAAATCTCATCTCTGTAAATATTAGCAAGCTTGTGCATATTTATAAGTTTTGCGGCTAGCATTAAGCAGTCCAATGGAGTTGCTCACTTACTGACACATTCAGGACTTCGTGGTGAGCATATTGCAATTTTTTATTAAGTGTCTTATGTTGAGTTTACTTCTTTATTATTATTTTTTGAGAGCGCTTGTCTTCACAAGTGTTCTTTCGAAATATTTGAGACTATTTTGAAACAGTTTTACGTATCATTTTAGAAAGTGATCTTATATAGTTGTTCGAAATTCATGCCGAAATAGTCTCGAAACTGTTCCGAAAGAAATACAAATTGATCCTGAAAATGTTTCAAATCGATTCCGAAATAGTCGTATTTCCGAAAGTGATCATGAAGTGTTCCTGTAACTGTCCTGAAATGAGTTCGAAATAATATGGAAAAGATCAGGAAGCCGTTCCGAAATGTCACCTAAAATAACGTTTAACTGATCCTGAAATAGTTTAAAATGGGTCTCGAAATAGTATCAAAATAATTCCTTATATAGTACCGATGTGACCCTGAAATTGTTCCTGAAACAGTCTCGACGAAAATAGTATCGAAGTGATCCTGAAATGATCCTGCAACTGTCCCGAAATGAAATCTATAATATTGAAGTTATACTGATATTGTTCCAAACTAGTTGCCATTTCCGGCACATGTTCTTGCATGGCCTACTCAATGAGAATATGGATTGCCCTCCCATAAAGCTTAATGTTCCATGTAGATCTTTACGTAACTCTAATAAATTTCATATTGAATATTGTAATGCTAACTGACTTTAACTCAGTGTATTATAATAATATTCATGTAGACATATTTTCCAATCGAAATAACTTCGAAAATAATTACGAAGTGATCCCATAACAGCGCTAATATGATTTTAAAACAGTCTCGAAATGATCCTTAAGTAATTCCAAACTAAGCCTGAAATAGTTCCAAACTAGTCTCGAAATGATTCTGGAAATAGTTCAGAACTGATGCTGATATTGTTTCAAATTGCTTCCGAAATACTTTGAAATATTCCCTTAGTGATACTTAAATTTTTATCAAATTCCTTCAACTAAATTTTTAAAATTTTTATTTTCGAAAATATAAGAAAAAATCTTCTATGAATTTTGCAACTGCAATTATGCAAACCAATCTCAAAAACGTTTCCAAGAAATTTGACAATTTTACAAAAATTTCGAACATATTTATTTAGATTTTTCTGAAATTATTTTTATTTATTATTTCAGTGTGCAGTTTTGAATGAATTTTAGACCGACATAGTACAAACCTAAAAATTCGCTTTGATTTTTGAAATTTTTTTCCAAAGATTGTTTCTAGAGTTTCTTTCATATAAAAACATTAAATTAAATTCGTTTAGCAATAAATATAAAACATTCGAAAAAAAATTCAAACACGAATGCGATTTTCGAAAGACCTTATAACGCTAACTTTGTCGGCTAAAATTGATTGTACTACAAAAATGCATACTTAGAAAAAATCAGAAAAGTCCAACAAAGTTTTGAAATTTTCGTAAAATTTCCCGAATTTTTTCAAAAACATTTTTAGGATGATATGTATAATGTCAGTTTAAAAATTCATGTAAGTTTTTCTCTAAATATCGAAACTTAAAAAAGATTTAATTGTGCAAATTTGATAAAAATTGAAACTGCTATTTTCGTGTTCGCTGCTGTACATAATGTTGCGCCATAAACTAGCTCTCCACCTTTCTGTTAATTCTCACTGTGCAGTAATGTCATCAAATCTACGAGCCCATTAGTTATTATGCCATTCTTCAGATTTTTTCAACTTTTCTAATATTTATATTTTTCTGTAATTTTTCTATTTTATCTTCTTGATTTTACTTGCAGCTGCTGAGAAGAATGAGGGCGGGTTATAAAACATCATAATAAAATATCACATTGTATGAAAAAATGCGTGACATTCAACACAATAACACAATAATAATAAGTCATACTAAATTAAACACTAAAATCCCTAACGATATTTGTTTGCTGCAGTTTTTTGTTTTTGTTCAGGTTAAACTGGCTCTGGTAGCTAAGTACACCACATATACTGAATGTGTCCATAGTTTTATTTGTCTCTTTTATATAAAACAAAGCATAACTTACCTAACTTTTTTATTAAAACATTTTCTTTCTTCTCCTTAGTATTCGTTCTCATATATTTTATAGGTTTTTTTTACGTTTCCTTGTTGCCTACTCGCTTGTTTCGAAATATTGATGGCACATTGTTTTGTGTTGAGAGGTGACAACAAAAGCTTTTCTATGATAATGTTGATGATAATAGTGGCGTTGCCGCTGGCTTGAATATTTGCCACATTGCAGTCAGGCAGCCCAACGGCACATAGCCACATGTAATCACGTGTTCTAGGTATGTCTGTTACTGCAAAATATGGCTGAGACAGGACTCCTGTAGTTTTTTACCGACAGTAGTCGGTGAATCATAAAGCTGTGGCACAAATTCGTGAATGTATCCAATTACATAAATGCCCTATTGGGAGTTCTAGAAGTTTTAGGACCTACCCTACTTTTTGCTTCGAGATCTGAAAACTGTGCAACTCTTAGTATAGGGAATCTTAATCTGGAAAGCGCAGGACTCTAATTGGTTTATTCCTGCATTTCGTACATTTTTTGTCACGCCAAAAGCAGTGTGCTTCTATAGTATATGATTCATAGGCTCCATCCTCATTTGTCAGCTCATCCATAGTTAGTTAACAGCTATAACCAACTGCGAGTTAAGCAGCTTTGATCCATATCTCTACTGATTTGTTTGCAGCTACCACTTCCGCCTAAAATCACAATCAAATTTGGCGTCTGCTGTTGCAAAAGGAATGTGTGGGATCTATCCACGAACACCTTGGCATTGCTCTTCATATAATTTATCAGATTCCCTGATGAAGATGTGAAAAAACATAGAAACGTGTGGACAACATTAAAACGACAAAATTCTGTCCTAACTAAAGCATTTTAAAAATATGTTTCAAAGATCGGATATGTAAAACTTTGTATGGAGTACATTAATCCCCACGTATCCTCCAACATTCCTTTACATGCAAATAAAAATCAGACTCCCTGATGAAGATGTGAAAAAGCATTGTATCACAAATATCGGTCGAAAAGCTATAATGCACGGCACAATATAATACCATTCGATACTGATATTTTCTATTCAAAAGATTTTTAACGAAAGATTTCGAGATGAAATATCCAAAACTTACTACCATATCGAAGTAGTGCAGAAAATCCGTTGTTGATACGAAATGAGATCTGTTTTGGTGGCTCAGTATCATTACATTTTCTATAAATATATTAATTATAAGATTTGCGCTTCCGACATGAAATCACAAAATCCAGCCGTGTTATTAAGGGTTCTGACTAAATCTTCTACGCCAAAATATATGGTTCAAGTTTCACTTTTCTCTAAAAGGAATATGCTTCGTCGTTCTATCCCTAGGTATGCGCAATCCTTGCGCTGCTGGGCTACGTTCCGAAAATCTCGTGGAATCGACAGATTGTTTTCAGCTCAGGTGGGCGTTCACATCAGTGTGTTCCACTTATGCGGTCGTCGCAGATACTATATAATTATGGTGATTGTGCCACACTGACCCATTACGGGGAAACGGGTAAAGCTCCGTGTATCATCGATATGAGAAAGTTTTGGCTGGCTTAGTATTTATTAATTATTCGTGGGTTATAAACCAAGGCAAATTCAATACCAGGCGTTGTTATCACAACAGCTGATTGATTCTTCTTAATAATTTGCCATACAACGCCTTGTACTATAAGTTAATCGAAATCAACGAAAATTTTCTTTTGACTTGACATTCTTCTGTACGGCGAATTGGTTTAATTCGCTTTGCCACCACATGACTTTCATTTCGATGTTTGAATTTAATATCATCGACTGGCAGTTCGAAAACACCTTTAGGTTTCTGAAAATTTATGTTATCAATTTGTTATCGACGTGTTTGTTATCGACGAGGTATACATAGATGAGTTAACAATTTGTTTTTAAAATGTTAGAAACATGCTATAGACAACAAAAGTTATCGGTAAGCTTTCGATTCATTATTGGCGCGTAATCGATTAATTAGCGAACACTTGTCGATAATTTCTTGATAGTTTACAGAAATGTTATAAAAAGGTTATCGCTTTGTTATCGGTGTATTAACGATTTTTTATCGGCGTGTTAAAGATTTGCTATCAAACAATTATTAATTTGTTTCCAAAAAGCTATCAAAAGGTTGTTATCGATTATCTGTAGACAAGTTTTAGATATTTTATGAAAAAGTTATCGATTTTATATTGGGGTGCCATCAATTTGGTATCGAAGTGTTATCGATTTTTTATCATCGTATTATAGATTTTATGCTGAGAAGTTATCGTTGTTATCAAAAAGTTATTGATATGTTTTATTAAAAAGTTATCGATTTGGTATCGAAGTGTTATCCCTTCGTTGCTGATTTGTTATGGATGACTCATCCGTTAGCTATGGAACAAGTTGGCGAAATTCTGCTCAAATAGCCTCAATAATATTGTGGCAAATGTTGACATCACTAAGCAAGCAGCGGCACGCATGTACAAGGCAAATAAGAGATATCTCACACACACATGTAGTCATCAGCCGAAGTAGTTACTCACACATACACATGCATATGGCTAGTAGAAAAGCATAAACTACAAATATACATGTATATAGCTGGTAACCAAGCATGAGATCAATTGTTCGCGAAATTACTAGATCTTAGGAGAAACGGTTGAACGAGAAAACCGAGAGTACAAAAGCAGCGCAAGCTGAGGAATCAATAATCTGTTTGATTTAAACACACTATTAGTTGGGAAGTGGAGTATAATTGTGAAGTACTCTCAAATTATTCTAAATAAACACCAGTTTGCAATACTGAATAGTGGGGTTATTTATTCGACAGTTTAGCGATTCGAAAGTTAGCAGAACGTGCATAATAACCAGGATTTCCCTAAATTCGTTACAATATGTTTCTGGTGAAATCACCTTCAAGATGGTGTGCTTTTAAGCACTGGTCGAGCTCTAATTGACTGGAAAATAGTTTCCTAGACGTACAGATGTATGTTTACGCATCGAACTTGACGAGTACTTGGTACTCACGCCTTTTTTACAACTAAGTATTATCTGACTCCCGTCTCCGTATTTCTAAACTATAGTAAGTTTTGTGCGAATTCGTACTAATGGTAAAAGTATAAAGATTTCTAAGTAATGCGCCTAGAATTGAGTCCATCGCACAATTTTAGCCCGGTTTTTGTCACTTTTGTAGCACTGTGGCATGAGAGGCGTGACAAATTGTCACTGCGCGCTTAAGCAGCACCATAGAGAGATGGTGACGCCTCTAGCCAATGCAATTCGATAGTTTTTTTTTTTTTGGTTGATTTGTGCATATCCTTAGGCATTAGTTTGTTTGACTTCGCTTGCTTCTGCTATTATGAAGGGCGTTATTGTTATGAACAATACTTGGAATATAATATTTTATGGAGCGCTCCTCCTTTCTAGTTCAATACATACTTTCCTATATATTTAAGTAGCCATTACAATATCTAGGCACTTTATCTCATATATGATGATACAGTTACATTCTTATGTAGACTCGTCGCTTTGAGATAGCGTGTGAGCAGCAGGCTCATAGGTGCAGGATTAAGTGCAGTTATTAGACTGTTTGCTGTTGTTCCATCTCTGGATTATGTGCCACCATTGCCGTCACCTCAATCTGAAGTACTCTCGTTGATTGCAAATATTTGTGAAATATTTTCATGACCTCCACATAGCTGCAATGTTGTAAACACTTGCTGGGTATTAGAAACTGGAGTTTATTCAGGTGAAAAATGTGCAGTTTGTGTTTTGTGTTTTGTGTATTGTTATTTGGTTACCTTGAAATGAATGTTGGTACGGAATTGGGTTAGTAGCTTGCATGTTTGCTATCGTTGATGGTAATTGATGATTTGATATTTATGCATCAGGTAGACACACAGAGATGGCATTATCGCGTATAACCTTGGTAATATGAGGGTAGAGATGGAGGTAGAGCAGGAGATGAAGGTAAAGGTAGAACTAATGTGGAAATAGGAGTAGAAATAGAGATAAAGTTAGTAGTAAAGGTATAGGTGGCGGTAGAGGCTTAGGTAGAATTATAGGCTGAAGGTGAGAGATGAAAGGTGAATAGAGAAGGACCTAAAGGGAAAGCTAATAGTTCAATGACAGCGAAAGAGGGAAATTGCACGAGGTACAGGAGCGGTTAAGGGCAAGGGAGGGAGCAAATATAGAGTGATAGGTAGGGAAAGAGTGGGAGAGACCTTGAAAGTGTTAAAGACCTTGCACGTTCTTTAACCTACTTGTAATTGAGATAAAAGATTGAAGTGGCGCCTCAAACAGCCATAACTCTTTAAAAGTAAGCGGCTCTCATGATTTAGGTTAGGTGGGCTTGAACTGGCTGGTTAATAAAAACCTCGTATAGACTGAATGTGACCATAGTGTTACCAGAATTTGTTTGACAACCAAAGGGAAAACCCCAATCAGAAACCAGGACGTATGTTATAAAATAACTCCGTTCTCTAGGCAAATACTTGAGGTTTTCTAGGAGATCTTGCAACTATGTCACCGCTAGTAGCTGGAACATTCACTTCGCGAGGGCTGGATACTAACACAACACGTGCCCAACGATTTCTTGCTGCAACCCGCACCTTATACATCTTCTGTGACGCCAGAAAGCAGTGTTCAGTTAGCATGCCCATCGTGAGTCTTAAGTCTTTTTTCTTTAAAGATATGAGAAACATTTTAAGTCTGATATTGTAGGATTTGCACATGATCCGCGCCCGCTATCAACTCATAGGCTTTTTCGCTACCGTTTATCTCTTTATGACCGCGAACCTGGTATAAATGTTTGGTCCGGCCTAAGCTTTCGTTGTAAACTAGGTCAGCTTTCATTGCCCATACACAGAATTTATAAATAGGTTTGAAAAAAAGTTTTTCGTAGCGGGTTTATTCCTAGGCAGTAGTCGCAAACTCTCCCCGCATAATTCTGCATGAAAAGTCCCCCCTAAAATGAATCTTCCTTACTCGGCATGAGTCGGAAAAACTGGCTTCAACAGGGCTACCGCCTAAGAATCTGTTCGAAAGAGATAGTTTTAAAGTTGCCCGGTTCATGATGTATGCTAAAGGATGCGAAGGTTGTGCCGATTGCGCATCAGACACAACTTAGGTAGCAACTTAAAACGATGTGGTTTTTGCATTTCTACGCAATCGAACCAAAAATCACAGAATCAGATGCCCGGACATAGATTCTTTCGTCACCAATAAAATCAAGTTCATTTTCCCTTACGCTTTACGCTCCGGTATACCGTCCTAGTCTACAATGACGTAGCTGGGAATAATTTACGAAATGGCACCCTGTAGTAGTGGCAGCCCCAAATTGCTACCGTTAAATGAGCTTGTGTTTCCCAACAAGGGTAAGAAAATTATGTTCGACCTCAGGTTGTGCCAATAGCTAATAAATGGTCTGGAAATACTTAGTTAAGGTTGAACTAGCCGGTCAATAAAGACCTCATATAGACTGTTTTTTTGACGACCAAACGGAAGAACCCCAATCAGGTGCCAGGACATATGTTATAGATTAACTCCGTCCTCTTGGCAAATACCTTTTTCTAGGACCCAATACTTACAATACTTATTTGTGTTCTATTAGAAATTGCTCTGTAAGAAATTGCAGAGGATTATGAATGAACTCTAAGATTTCTTAAATTTCGACCGCTGAGGTCAGATCACAGGGAAGGCCAGTAGTCCGCATCACGTTTCTGTAAGCGAAAACGAAGTCTGATTCTATCTTATCTTATGTGTCCAGCGTAAACCCTTTATATGTGACTTCTAGTCGTCGCTATGTCCTTATATTCTCAAAAGGCTTCCATATCGTTGCAATATGACGTAGTCCTTAAGCCATTTTCATTACTGTGCGAGCTTGGTTCGAGGCAAGAGGTTTCTTTGGCCTTTCCATTGAATACCTTGCTCCAAAGTTAGACCGCTGAAAGTTATAGTCATCGTCTTTGATAACATTTTGCACCGCGAACCTTGCGTACAGATCCTCACGCGGGGTCAATTTCTTTCTTAAGCAAGCCATTGACTTCTTAATCGATGAATGTGCTGTCCAAATTGGGATATTTGGTTCCATCCCACTGCACAGTGTTTCGTGTAGAACAAGCTAGCTGGACAAAATTATTTTATGAGATTTTCCGTTTCATATGCAGTCATTTATTACAACTACGTCATTTTTTTCAGCCATATGTTCTTTTTTTTATTTTTTTCCAAAATTTTACTTCATATGCATACATTTGCTTATTTCATATACAGTAACTCATGTGAATAAGTGACATAGATCCAAAAAAATTTAAAGGACTTAAGAATATTACTTTATTGTACTTAAATTGAATGGAATACAAATCTCAATACTCTAAAAAATTCTAAAAATTCGGAAAAAAAAATTAAAATTTTTTATGAAAATTCGTCGAATTTTTCAAACATTTTTTAAATATAATTTAGTTTTTGTTATAGATCGTGACACATTTTCTTATGGGAAATTAGTTAAAATAAATTGGCGAAAGCGAAAATTGTAAGAATTGTCCAACAAGGGGTGTCTACTTATTTATGTGAGTGACTGTACATATGTACATACATACTTTTTTATTTATTTGAGTATTTATCCTGGCACTAAAATTTTTACAGAATTATTTTATAGTACCAGTCAGGAATGTAACAGTGAATTACAATAATAATTATAACAATGTAAATAATTAAATTAATTATGGGAAAATTACTTATTACAAAAACTTAAAAGTAAAGTATCATACAAAGTAGAAAAGACAATAGATTTAAATTGAATAAAATCTGATCCAACAAAAAGTTATAGGGTAGGTTATCTTTTATAATTATGTTATTATTCGCTATCATCACTTTCATTGGATGAGTCACTTGTGGAATAGTCATGAACATCAGCAACACTACTGTGAAAGCTTGAAACAACTGGGGTATTTATTGACTCCTCAACATTATCGGGGGACAGTAAATTTAAGACTTCTGAATTCAGACTTTTAAATTTTTTCTTAGGTATCTCCCTAAAACTGTTAACTAAAGGATCCGATGTTATAAGCAACATATTCATAAGATCTCTATTCGTGGCTTCACGCGACTGCTTTTGTGTGTTATCAGCCCTGAATCGTCTCAAATCTTTGTTACGGGCTTCCTGTGCTTCCTCGGAAAGTTGACCAATAGGTAAAATTGCTGATTTTATAATATCAGTACTATGCACTAAGAATTTATGTACTGTAACAGGCATATTAAACCATGGAGAGAGATCTATGTATAGTTTTTTAGTCTCGACCGCAAATTTTTCAAATTTTTGGATATTTATATTGTACCCAGATGCTAATGCGCGAAGGAGAGTGTCGAATCTTTTGATGAGCGTTACATCCAATCCCGTAATCTCAGCACTAGCCTCAGAATTTTCGAAAAATCTACGAGCAGTGTTGCCGTCATTGGTATTGCCGAAAACTGGTTTTAGTTTATCTTCATCAATCCATTGTATGTACCTGTTTTTATGCCTTGGTGACTGGTGCGGTAGGTTGTGGCAGGTTGAAGTCATTGATCTTCGCCTTTTTGCTTTTGGTGTGATCTTGTTGATCTTGCGCGTTTATTTGTGTATGTTTTATGGCTAAGTGTTTGTTCCCTGTACCAGGGAATTGGTTTTGCCGTTTGTAGATCAGCTTTAAAGGTTCAAATATCTCGTCGGAGCTGGTACGTACATACATCCTATTTGATATGTAGAGATAACTAAATCTACAAAAAAAAAAAATTAAAAATAGATGTGCAAAGAATTCGCAATGGTTTTTTCTTTCGACTATTAGAGAATACTTGCGACTATAACATATGTAAAATTTAGCTCGGATCTCCGCGGATTTATGTAACTTTTTTGTTCCTAAAGTTAAAAATATAGAGAAAAAATACCTTTTCTTCTTAATAACGGAATGTTAAATATATTGAAAATACTCTTATTGCGAAAGAATTACTATTAAAAATTTTTACTTACCTTCGAGCTTAGAATCCATCAAAAAAATTATGTAAAAGTGTTCACTTAAAAGAAATATGAATCTTAATATTCAACAAGAATTTTGCAAATCAATGAATGCATTTTACGGCCACTCCTGCCTTCTTACTTCAATTACTCAATATATATGAGCAAAAATATAAAAAAAAAGCAAAAATCCCGTTATTTTGTTTGTTTTCTTTCATTTCTCATTACACTTTTCTTGGAATAAGAACTTTATTTTTGTCCAGCTAGCTTGTTCTACACGAAACACTGTGCACTGTTTTGAATTTTATGCGAGGTTTGTTGCCGTCTAGGACTTCCTTTGATCATTCTGGGGATATTAGTACCCCAGTTGGACCGCTAGAAACTAAAATCACCTGCTAAGCTTAAAATTATATTCCAGCACGTCTATTGGAGCAGTTCCGTTACACTTTTATAAACGTGCGAACTTAGTCTTGCTTCGCACTAAGTCGACGAAGTGCGTGGTTTGTGTAGCTACCCGTTCACTTTAACAGGCCACTTCTTACATACCCTAAGGCTCACCCCCAGTGAAGGTAGTGGATAGGACTGAAAACCTTGTCCGACCAGGGTAGTGAAAAGAGAACACCGTTCGACTGCTGCATATCGTGACAAGTCACTGTGTTTGATTATTGTGCTCACTATTCTCGGTCTCTAGAAGAGAATCACAGCGTTGCTTATAAGAGACGCCAACCACAAACTTAAGCCGGAGTCATTGGTGCCGTATGTCGTATCGCTGTATCCGTATCCCTAACGTAATCAGCTGTTTATCGTTACGACGGTAAACCAAAACACAATTGGTTGGCTACGATACGGTTACGACCTTAGCGGCACCAATAATCGATTGCATTGATTCTCATAAGATTGGTCGAATCAGCTGTTATAAGGTTACCGATACGGTTACCGATAAAGCACCAATGTCTCCAGCTTTAAGCACTATATGACAAATATCTACAGAACATATTTCCACAGTGTATGTAGTTCTAAATTTGATTTTTCTTGTAACGAAGATTTCATTCACTTGCTGCATACCAATTTAGCGATTCACTCAAGCGTCTTCTGTCATTTTCTTTCATATTTTCTTTAGTCATAATTTTGTGTCGAAAGACTGACGTAAAACTCAAAGAACAACAAAATACCTAGAAGTACGAGCGCGTACCTAAATAATATACTCATGTTGGCGCACACTCGCTCACTCATTAAGTCACTCATGCATGGACGTACGCTGGGGTGTGAATGTGGAGACCGCCGCCCCAGGCATATTAATTGACTAGGCCAAGTTGAAGGTATTTTAGCTGCATTTCGCCATCCGATTTTTGGAGTTATAACCGTTGTTTAGGTTTATAAGCACTATCGGTAGTGTCTCATGCAGCGCTACCAACAGAGCCTGATCGATTCATCTTTTAAGACAGACCGCTGAATAATTAGTTTACTCTGCAGACTAGTCTGTCTTACACAAAGTTTCTACCTATATGTATTAACCAAGCTTATTAAAAGATGAATTAAATTTGACGCTTCCATATAAATTCCTCGCTCTGCTTTTACGTCAGTCTACGCTGCAAAAAAATGTTCGATTAATCCCACAGGAAGTGGTAGGCAATTGATGTCTTTAGTCTACATTGGGGCATGAATGAACCCCTCTATGTAGTCACTTTGGGTAGACATTAACATAGTGCAGCGAATTAAAACGCAGGGTCTACGCTGGCCAGGCCATGTTATGGGAATGAAAGATGATGTTCTGTTTTAAATGCGGATCCATTTATCGAACTAGGGCCATATCGTCGGTCCCATGGAAGACTAGCACGCTTCGAATCGCCATGGAAGGCTAACACGATTCGTGTTCGCGTGAAAAACTAACACGATTCGTTGTTCGCGTGGAAACTAACAGAGTTCGTTGTTCGCGTAGAAGACTAACACATTTCAGTTGTTTACGTGGAAGACTAAAACGTTTCACTTGCTCGCGTGGAATACTAACACTATTTCCGTACGGATAGAAGAAGACTTGTCTGACTTTACCCAAAGGCGAACAAACATGATCTCTCTGACAATAACAGTAGCGGTAGAAAAAGGAAATGTCGAAAACTACGCGTAAGGGTTTAAAGAAGAGTAGAAAAAGTATCTGTCCGACAGTACCTTTAGGGGTATAAAGAGGACCCGGTAAAAGTCTAGTTGAAGGGTCGACTGCTAATACGCTACCAAATATATCGAGAGAGGTGTCAAACGACGCGTCTTGACATCAGTATTAATAATCCGAAGGCGGAAATTAAAAATTTCAACTCGGTCAAAAGATGTTAACGAAAAACCGAAAAATGACCAGGGTCCCTCCGAAACCGGGGGTGATATCCATAGTATTTTTGCGCAGAACACCTTTCAGCATTGGCGGCCTTCGGCCGCGCTTATAAAAATTACCCTAGGTGGTTCCAACACCGGTTTGGAGACCAAAAATATATCCGCGCAAAACACTTATGTTCACAATTATTTTTGTGGCTACGCCAACATTACAACAACCACATGAAAATCACCAACTTCAACTGCAAATATCTCCGGACAGAGGTACAATTTTTATTTTCCGTCTTCGGATTATTGTTGTCGAGATTAATACGCGTCTTTTGACACCTCTCTCGATATTTTTGGTAGAGCATTAGCAGTCGCCCTTCAACTAGATTTTTACCGAGGACCCTTTTAAACATTAACAGGTACAATTGGTCACTCCATAGGACATGCTCAAACAAAATGGATCACTCCAACCCATATAAAGAGATCAAAACTGACTTGGGTCGCATATTCCGGCACATTCCAGATTCATCCTAGACTAATCACATTGTTTGTACGGTACCTACACCTCTGCACTTCCTAAACATACAAGTCGCACTTTAGTGGCGTACATAACAAATTCAATCAATAGATTCATCTTTTCAAATTGAAGAAAGAAAAAAACAAAAACTATTTTGTACAAGCACAATATTTTCCGCTAATCACTCATAATTTTTGAATTTTTCATTGTCATTGCTCGGAGGCGTGAAAAGTTGTTGCTTTCTCGCTTTTGCTTTGATTGTGTTGTCTTGCTTTTGATCGGTACTTACAAATATACCCGCGTCTATTAGTCGGCGCAGTCAAGCAATTGGCCAATTGCCGAGCTTTTTGTTTTGCTAACCCTTTACTGACGTCTTAACATTGTCATGTTTATGTCAGTTTGTACAGTTGGTTTGCATTTGACAAGTAAATGAATGTGATTTTCTCTTCGCTGGCTACTTATGGTTGTCAACTACTTGTAATAATTGCGTTGGGTGGTTTATTTGGGGTGCAACTATCTTCAGCGCACACCTAAGTCCTTTGGGATATTGATACAATTTTCGGAAAACTACTCCAGCTCATCACTTAGTATTTTTACGAACTTCGCGTGTAAAGAAACAGAGCTCTAAGGTACACTGCGAGATATTTCATGATAGGAGCAGGTAATGTCGTTCGGTTTTGAGTGGTCTCTGAAGCAGAATTGCACTTACGTTAGCAATTTTGCACCAACAGTACCTAGTCGAGTGGATATTTCACATAATCTGTAAATTATTTTCCTGTCGATTTAAACGCACATATATACTTACAGGCACTAAAGGTCTCTAATACTGGCCATTTGTTGTTATGTCTCGTTGAACGGGTCCAGAGGTTCATATTGGGGTTGGGCATAAAAGTTCTCTTTAATAATTGTGAAGGCTTGAGTCGCGTCGAATTATCAACGGCTCATTTACGAGGGAGGATCACTCGTATTCCAAAACCTTCCTTATACACAATACGGTGGTACGGGACCGATCATAATGTTGCTGTTGCTTTAACTGCCAACAAAACTCCCCTGAAAGTATTGAGTAGTGGTGGAGCATTAAGTAGTCCTTGGGGCGCTTGAATTAAGATCTTCAATGATGATGATCCTGTGGTTTGTGAGCATTTGCCCATCATTCATTAGCACCATATCTTCATTGCGCTGCGTATTTCGTTTCTGCCATAGATTTGGAGTTACGAGCCCGAATATGTAGCGCACCAATTGGGAAAACGGCTATCCTATTTCCGTTATGTCCTGCGTCAAGTGAACTGTTTTAGTAATTTATACGAAGTTATTTCCTTTTTTTGTCCAGCTATGGGGAATATAACCAAAGCGAAAGCCCTGTGAAAACAGTAAAAAATTCTTGAAAGAAGGTTAGAGGCCATAAATCAGAATCCAGGAGTCTGATAGTGATGAAGTCCACGGGACCAAAATCTGCTGTATTGATTTCAAATTCAAACACCTGGGCTGCCATTTTAACTTCTGGTACAAGTACCTCCCTTCTCCATTCTTTGTTTGGGGAAAAAATTAGCACTTTGAAGGTATAATATAACAACTCCAAAATCGATGAAAGAAAGCTTAAAATATACACACCGTATAGGTCTTTGATAAAGCCTGTTATTAACTTTGGAGCTTAACAGCTTCATCCAAATATTGCTATGGCAACATACGAGCGAAAGCTTGATTGAGACCGGCATAACCTTTAAAACTGCTGACTGGCCAGAGATTCTTCGCTTATGCCGAACCATACATCTATACTGGGTTCCCGGTCCCAAAGGGATAGAAGCTAAGGCCGATGAGTTGACAATGGAGAGTGTAGTACTCGTAAGGTGTGGAGAAGTCAAAATGAGATAGCAATTGCATATGATCCATCAAGCAGCAAATTTGTGATAAGGAGCGCGGGCTGCAAAATTTCTAAGATATGCGCAAATCCTGCGACATTAGACTCATTGCTCATATCTCTAAAGAGGGAAGACTAACCCGATCATAGAACTTGGTTGAAGAATACCATATTTCAGATTTTTTGTCAAAATGTATTGAATTTGAGCTCAGATAGGGCATTTTTGTTATGAATTCTGAAATAGGGCGGTATTCAAAAGTTATATTCCCCTCAATAGTCGATATGGAATCTTCTGGAAAAAAAATTATAAGGTTGCTTTAGCCTCCTCCAAAAGAGATATCAAAGGTTTCTGGAACTTTTTTCAGAAGAGAAAGCAAAGATATTTTGAACCTTTTCCAAAGAGAAAGCAAAGGTCTGGAAGCTCATAGTAAGAGATAGTAAAGATTTTTAAAATATTTTCCAAAGAAAAAGCAATGACTGCAAGCACTTTCTGAAGATATAGCAAAGGTTTCTGGAACATCTTTTTAAGGATAGCAATTGCTTATTAAATATTTACAAAATATGTATCAAAAATGTTTGAAACATTTTCCAAAGAGATAACAAAAATAACTGGAACATTTTCAAATGGGATGGGAAAGGTTTCGGGAACCTTTTTGAAGGAGAAAGCAGATGTTTCTTGAAACCGTTTCTGAAAAAATAACAAATTTTTTTGGACTCTCTTTCTAAACAGTTAGCAATGATTTATTTAATTTTTTCGCAAAGGAGTACGCACAATTTTCTGCAACATTTTTAAAAGAGGTGCAAGAGGTTTGGGGAACCTTTATGAAAGAGAAAGCAAGGTTTTCTGGAATCTGTTTTAAAACATAATATAAAGGTTTCTCGAATATTTTCAAATGAGAAAACAAAGGACTGCAAGCACTTTTCAAAGAGATAGCGAAGGTAGCTGGAACCAAAAAGATAACCAAGGAAAATTAGAAAGAGAAAGCAAAGGTTTCTGCAACCACTTTCTAAAGAGATAGCAACGGGATATTAATATATTCCAAAGCGAACAAAGATTTCTGTGACATTTTTCAAAGCGATATCAATGCTTTTTAAAAGCTTTTTTCAAGAGATAGCAAAGGTTTCTGTAAACTCTCTATCGACATATAGTCTTACGTGATCAGCTCCATAGAGCCTTCTGCGAAAGAGCTATCGCTTTTTTCCCAAACTAGTCGCTAAGGTCTCTGGAAACTCCTTCCGAGCAGATAGAAGAAGATAGAATTATTTTTATGTTTTTCTGTAATGAGCTTCCTCTTTAATATTCCAGCACTAGTAAACTTATTCCATTTATGTGCAGTTGTAACTTAATCACTTCATCTTAGTTGGAAACAAAAACAACGAGTAAGGAAGGCTAAGTTCGGGTGTAACCGAACATTACATACTCAGTTGAGAGCTATGGAGACAAAATAAGGGAAAATCACCTCGTAGTAAAATGAACCTAGGGTAACCCTGGAATGTGTTTGTATGACATGTGTATCAAATGGAAGGTATTAAAGAGTATTTTAAGAGGGAGTGGGCCATAGTTCCATAGGTGGTCGCTTTTTTGAGATTTCGCCATAAAGGTGGACCAGGGGTGACTCTAGAATGCGTTTGTACGATATGGGTATCAAATTAAAGGTATTAATGAGGGTTTTAAAAGGGAGTGGTGGTAGTTGAATATGTGAAGGCGTTTTCGAGATATCGACCAAAATGTGGACCGGGGTGACCCAGAATATCATCTGTCGGGTACCGCGAATTTATTTATATATGTAATACCACGAACAGTTATCCTTCCAAGATTCCAAGGGCTTTTGATTTCGCCCTGCAAAACTTTTTCATTTTTTTCTACTTAATATGGTAGGTCTCACACCCATTTAATAAAGTTTTTTTCTAAAGTTATATTTTGCGTCAATAGACCAATCCAATTACCATGTTTCATCCCTTTTTTCGTATTTGGTATATTATTATGGCATTTTTTTGATTTTTAGTAATTTTCGATATCGAAAAAGTGGGCGTGGTCATAGTCGGATTTCGGCCATTTTTTATACCAAGATAAAGTGAGTTCAGATAAATACGTTTAGTAAAGATATATCGATTTTTGCTCAAGTTATCGTGTTAACGGCCGAGCGGAAGGACAGACGGTCGACTGTGTTTTTCACAGAAAACAGTTATCGTCCTAGAATCTAAGCCTCTATAAAATTTCACAAGGATTGGTAATGTTTTGTTCGACATATGGCATTAAAAGTATCCTAGACAAATTAAATGAAAAAGGGCGGAGCCACGCCCATTTTGGAAATTTCTTTTATTTTTGTATTTTGTTGCACCATATCATTACTGGAGTTGAATGTTGACATAATTTACTTATATACTGTAAAGATATTAACTTTTCTTTTAAAACTTGACTTTAAAAAAAATTTTTTTTAAAAAGTGGGCGTGGTCGTTTTCCGATTTTGCTAATTTTTATTAGGCATACATATAGTAATAAGAGTAACGTTCCTGCCAAATTTCATCATGATATCTTCAACGACAGCCAAATTACAGCTTGCAAAACTTCTAAATTACCTTTTAAAAGAGGGCGGTGCCACGCCCATTGTCCAAAATTTTACTAGTTTTCTATTCTGAGTCATAAGTTCAACTCACCTACTAAGTTTCATCGCTTTATCCGTATTTGGTAATGAATTATCGCACTTTTTCGATTTTTCGAAATTTTCGATATCGAAAAAGTGGGCGTGGTTATAGTCCGACATCGTTCATTTTAAATAGCGATCTGAGATGAGTGCCCAGGAACCTACATACCAAATTTCATCAAGATACCTCAAAATTTACGCAAGTTATCGTGTTAACGGACGGACAGACATCAATCGATTTTTTTTTCGATACTCATGATTTTGATATATGTAAGTCTATATCTTTTTCTATTCCTTTATACCTGTACAACCAACCGTTATCCAATCAAAGTTAATATACTCTGTGAGCTCTGCTCAACTGAGTGTAAAAACTCTACACCGAAGGCAAACAAAATCATCTCAATACTAAGCAAATGGGATTTCCAAATTTCAGTAGACACACTTATAATAAATTGTGTCACCCGCCTTCCCACCCCAACCTAACCCTCTGATATGTGTGTACGTAGTACATATGTTAGCCAACATTTGATAAAAAGTAGTCATTTAGTCTCGCAGAGCATAGTAACCACATTTTAAATTGACACATTCATCATTTTATTATCCACTTTACAATACGTCACACAACTACACTGCGTCATTTATTAACCAAAACACACCAAATCCTACGGAAACGGAAATAAACGAATAAGCTTAAAAACGTAATGGATTGCTGAGAAAACTCAAATCCAATCGGTGTATGCGATTTGCTGTCACTTTACTTCTTGTACGACAAGACTATTGTTATTTGCACCAAAAATGAAGGAACAAGCAGCGTTAGGAACGAAAGTAGGTACCAAGTTAGGGCAGAAGAGCGACAAACTCAACCACGATAGTACACGGTAAACATTTTTTGTTTATTTTTTAAACCTAGCAAAGTTTACCACTAAATAGCGTTAAGCAATCTCTAAAATATCTTGGTTTTAAATTTAGTTCAAATGTTCGAAAAATAAAATTTTCGAGGAAAAGTTTAAAATTAAAACCAAAAAGTTTTACCCGTACTACGTTTTTAAACTTTTTTTGTCTATATTATATTATAAACTATGAGCGGATAAACCCAATTTATAATATACTTGGGTTTTAAAGTTTAGTCCAAATATTTGAAAAATATAATTTTCGATGAAAAGTTTAAAATTAAAACCAAAAAGTTTTACCCGTACTGCGTTTTTAAACTTTTTTGGCCTACATTATATCATAAACTATGAGAGGATAAACCCAATTTTTAATATACCTGGGTTTAAATTTTAATCCAGAAGTTTGAAAAATGGAAAAGTTCTAAAGTAAAATTTAAGCTAAAATATTTAAATTCAAAATCAGTCATATAGGATCGTTTCGTTTGAAACTTTGCAAGGTTTGCATTTAAACCCAATAAAAGTTTGGTCCTATATATAGATCAAAGAGTTTAAGGTTTAAACCAAAATTTTCCACCGTGTAGCCATTAGCAATGCTTTCAGGCAGCTTTACCTAAGAGCTGAAAGAAGAAGAAGAATGAAATTATGAAAAACTTCGACATCGATTTTGTGGTTAAACTGTCGTACCACCATTTGCCATTGTGACATTCATTTTGTCCTTATGAGGAACAAGTTTTTCGGACATAAAATACGCTGTCGGTAAGAAGGCAGGTACGGGGTGGGGACGGGACGTATTTGAGTTGTGGGCGTTGTCGTTGCATAAAAGTCTCAGCATCGGACTACAGTTGCAAAATCAACATATATTTTTTTTATTCAAATCAATAAAACGGATGTTGAATGGCAAATGTGCAAAAAGAATTGAGATTCAATTGTGTAGAGCCAAATCAGTAAAGGCAAAGAGTGCACAGTTCGAAGCTCGCAATAAAAATCGAATTAGCGTTGAAATCATAGCGATGTTTGGTATTGGAAAAAGGTGGGAGGAGCTTTAAAAAACGCATAAAGGAAACCATTTTTAAAGTAAAAGTGGACAAATTTGAAAGGTATTCTGTTGGGGGAGAAAACTGCAGAGATAAGTGCGAATACTTTATGGATTACCCAAGGAAGGCTACGTAAAGCGGGTCGAGATTTAAGGCATCATGAAAGTTTAAATGAAGTGACAGCGCGTGAGCTGCAACGAGGACGTTACTACAAGACTTAGAAGGGTCCACCCTCCCTCCAAGTCTAAAAAGTGAGACTGGGTACTGGTAACATCAAAATGCAGGAGAATTAAACAAGGCGTGTCACGGGATTTGGTTCTATCCATAATTTTGTTAAATTTTTACTATCTACCTAGTATTTCCAGTTTTTTACCCCGCCAAATTTGGCACTGTCTCCAACCAACCAAAACCTCGCGGACCTTATTTCCAACGTCGACGAAGCAAATGTCGACCATATTTGACAACCACGTCGATGGTATAACGCTACCGACTGTCCTGCATCTAAAAATACTGACCTACATTTTGACATGCATGCAGCTGTGATTGTACCTAAAGTCCAGAGTCGTAACAAGAATGGCAGAGTCAAAGAAATGCTCATAAAAACTTACTAAGCAATTACCCGACCGCTTGTATGCTACACGTCCTCAATATGGTCGCCGAGCCTAAAAGAAACACACTGAAGGAAAATGCATGACTGTCAAAACACCTCGGTCAGAACTGGCACCAGATGTCTTCTTATGTCTTCAGAACATCATCTACATAGTGAGGCGAAACATCTGATTGAATAGGCCCTGCCTCCCAGGTTTGAAGAAGTCATCTTCGTAAGCACTATGAAAAAATCCGGCATTTAAGAAGTCAGCCATATGAGCAAAAGGAGCAAGTGGATGCCTCAGAGACATCCACAAGAAGTCGTACATGCCAACAAATGCCCGGTGAACCCGTTCGGAAAGTCAAATACCCTGAACTTGCAGTTAAGGAAAACGATCTCCCCAGGGAGATGTGCGTCACTCCATCTCAACTTCGATATGGATACTGTCCAACTCTGTTGAAGCAGCAAGCTTCCTCGGACTCCCGTTAGAGAACATTGATGACAATTTGTGAGCGATTGCACCTATCGTATGGGCTGGAGAACTGATACAACAACAATAACGGTGAATTAAATAAGAAGATATTAAAAGGAAAATACAAAGCAATGGAAAAGCAATAACCCTGGAGAGTTGAAGAAAGATAGTACAGATGGCAATAAGGACTGAAGCAAATGAACAATTTCAGAGTTTTCTTAACTGGTATCCCGTATAGCAGATTATCATTGAAATCATAATAGGTAAGCTTTCTCCGATGCTTCTGAAGGCTGGCGTTTTCGGAACAATTTCGCAAATAGGGCTGAAACGAAAGTCTGTTTTGGCCTTGTAGAAAGGCCTGTCCGTACCTATATGTGAACATATAGGATCTCTCTGACAGTATCATTACGGGTACGAAGGGATCTATCGGGCAATTACCGTAGGAGTACAAAGAGGACCTGACGAATAGTACCCGCAAGGGAATAAAAAAGAGTAGAAAAAGTATTTGTCCGACAGTATCCGTAGGGGTATAAAGAGGACCAGTGCGACACTGTTATCGATAACAAAGGTGTAACCTTCGCTGGGGGTTTAGGATATACTCGCGGCAGCTACGCCTGTTGCAAGAGGCGAGCAAAATACCCAAATGAGCGCAACCCTTTCAAGGGAATGCTAGCGTAATTTATAGCTTCTTCAATCCAATTGTCAACCTCATCTACCCGTGGCAAATACTGTTTCCTTAGCAACCGATACTCTGGCACTACAAGTTCCTCATCGGACTAGGGACTAGGCTCATTGTGGTCATAATGAAAGCTATCGATTTGCCTTCCAAAAGTTATTGAAAAGCGCTTACCCTTCTATGCCATCATTACTTGGGTGCTGATAGCAAAGAATTGGATTTTGTCCTCCTAACAGCGCCTCATTTGGACCCAAAATCTTTAATAAATTCGCTGCCTACAATTCTCTGAAAGATAATGGGCACCTTAGTGCTTATGATCTCTACAAAGTGAACGCATTCCCAATTCCCTCGAGACATACAAATTGAAATAACTCTTTCGACAAACGCTGATTTACCGGTCGTTGTTCACCTTTCCTAATCTGCTTCTCCTTCGATGTTGATATTCCTTTGCTATTTTTCTCAACCAGTGCTGGGAGATGCGACTCTAGATGAGCCCCAGGGGGTGCAAGGGCCTCCTTCGCTCCTGATACATCAACAGCCGCTCCATCCGCCGTCTCGTTACCCTGTATGTTTCGATGTCTCGGCACCCATATCAGGGTAAGGATCTGCCGGCTCGCCAGAATCATAGCGCTCTCCCTACACTGCCTAACCAGGTTTGATGTTATCGTCGCTGACCCGAGGGCCCCAAGAGCCGGCTGGCTACCCTGTTACCGACCTTGTTTCCGTCCTGTTACTCTCCTAGTACATATGTATTGCTGGAGTTGGTACTGAGGACATATTGGAAAGAAAACCTATTCGAGCCACATTGCTAACTCAATTTTAACCTACGATTTTTCTTTTGCATATTTTAAGCTCGAAATGAAAATTTGATTTACAAATGTCATTTTTCATTGCTGAAGTCTCTTTTACGATTTTTTTTTTGTTCCTCCATTTCCAATCTTCCGCTCTCAACTTTTTCCCTTATCCTTTCTTCGATAAGCCACACAAATTTCTTAAAACTTGTCAATTGAAATTCATGAATTCCATAGTTATATAACGAAATTGATCGGACAAACGAACTGAACTGGACTATGTAGGTAAGCTAATAGCCAACTAACTTGTTTGTCAGTTTGTTTAGAAGTTGGTTAGTAGTTTTCAAAGATTTCTCTGATTACAATCTTCTCTTGTGTGATTTCAGTTTTGCATTGCAAAGGATCCTTGTGAAGGAAATCAAGTAAAAAAAAACTTAAGTTACTGCTTATTGGCAAACCAACAATTGGAGGGAACAACTTAGGACACAGTACTTCCGAACTAACAAAAAGTATTGTTGCATATTACTTATATATAAATTCTGTGATAAGCAGTTGAACTTACGTAAGGGTACAGTAACAATATTCTCTCGTGTATCTTAAGTGATTTGTGTAAAAAATGTGGTCACTGTTTTGGATACAAAAACTTCACTTTGTTTCCTTTCTTCTTGTAGCGAGAAAGACACTCCCCGAATGTTTGCGAAATATTATCAATGTCGATGATTGATTTCATTGCGGAAATAAGCACCATTCAAGGTCTGAGGATTTTAGACATTCTCCACTTACGAAAGTCATGCCTGATGGTAGGACAGATGCGAGAAAAAGCTAAGGAAAAGCCGTTCTCTTGCACTCGTGAATAGCAGAAAAAATACAGACATTACTGGCAAAAGAGTATTCGGCCGGACTGGGTAACCAGCATTTTAAACGACTGATTTGCCGTACTTCTTGTTTATTCTAAGCTCTGGGATCCTTGAAGACTCCGTCACGTCTACACCTTAAGTAACGATAAAATTTCCACAGTTGCAGGAGTACTTACGTACTCTATGTGCCACTGCAATGTAGGTAGGCATGAAGATAGGTTAGGAGCGCCTTATCGTCGTTGCTGCAGGAGTTGTATGGAGCATGAAGAAGAGGAAACTTTGGTGCACCACATTCGCAACTCCTCGCCGCTAAGGGGCGCAAGTGAGCACTTTCTTGCAGCTTCCTTATTGGATAATCTGCGCCAGGTCGTGGAGTATGACATCAAGGAATTGTTAGCCTTTATCAGGTCCTCAAAATGGTTCGGAGCGGAAAAATATGTATTTTTCGTAGTATCACAACGGCCCTTATTTCAATAGCCTAAGTGTGCACTCCGGTCGCCACTTAAACCTAACATAATTAACTCTTTGTCAGTTCATGATCGTGAAGTTAGCGAAGCACCTTCGGCGCATCAAAGAATTAATATATCGGTATTTTGCCGCAAATTATGCGCTAATTAGTTGCGAAGAGCAAAAGTGTTTCGCGCTCTTCTAAGTACTTTTTTTGAGGTGCTTCGCTAAGTTCACGCGTGAAGTTAGCGAAGTACCCTCCTTAAAACTCATTTACACTACTCTGTTCGAATTGCGACTTAGCTGATATTTTGTTGCGTATTAGGCGCGAATTAATTGCAAAAAGAATGTCGAGCCTTGCTCTCGACAAGTCTACCAATTCTAGGTCGCTGGGCACAGCACAGCCGAAGGGAAAGAAACTGGAGTTAAGATAGCCAGGAGAGACTGGGAATGAGGGGGAAAATCTGTCTGAAAATCGCAGAATACATCTTAAGACAACGAACGTGCTATGTGGTGAGAATACTAGCGACCGTCGTCAGAGGACATTGTGCTATGGCACCGATACTTTGACGAGGGTGCGTACTAACAAGTTTCCTCGGCGTAGAGCTCAGGACTGCAGGCAACGACTAAGATTTCTGGACGCATTTTTTTTTGTGGATATTAATTAAAACGTCAATTTTGGTGAAGAATTAATTAAAAAGTGTACGGTAGGGCAAATTGTGCTTCCACTCGGCACTCACCGCTATTAATCTTACTTACAAAATTGGTGCTTAACTGTTTAAACGGCTGCGGCCGTCCAACAAGGCGCGCCAGTCGGTTTTTCGCTGTGCTAACTGGCGCCAATATGTAACACAAAGGGAATTCAAATCGTTTTCCATCTGATCTGTCAAGCGGACTGGGGGCAGCCGTTTTCTTCTGCTTCCGTAGGCGGGTTCTGATAAAAAATACTCTTTCATTTCACATAACATGAACTTGTTACACAAACACTCCCAGAAACTCTCACTACGGACTCATTCAGTATATGTGAGGTCCTCACAGACCGGCCAGTTCAACTCCCAGAGACTCTCATCTGATGTTGTCATGGTCCATTCTTCTGCACCACATAGCAGAACGGGTACGATAAAATACTTGATTTTTGTTTGTTCAGAGTGGAGATTTCTGTTCAATTGCCTACCTAACCCAAAGCAGCATTTATTGGCGAAAGTTATTCTGCGTTTGATTTCAAAGCTGATGGTGTTGTTTGTGTTAAAGTTGGTTCCCAAATAAACGAAGACTTTTACCATTTCAAAATTAACGCTGCCAACAGTAGCGTTGTTGCAAAGGCGTTGACTCTATGATTGATGACATTAGAAGACGAGCACGATTTAAACTATGCTTGATGACATTAGGTACTTCCACAGGACTTATACGACTGTGAAAAGGATCCCAACTTTTCGTGGGGAAACCAAATTCAGAGATAGCGTCATATAGGCACCCGCTTCTTCGTGCTGTCGAAGACGGCTCTAAAATTGACGAAGAGTTGATGCGTATCAATTTCTTTTTTCGCGGTTTTTTTTTCAAGATTTGGCGCCGCTCTGATTAGATCAAATCAGCCGATTAAATCTCTCGCACGATAAGATTGACAGGACCGCAATGAAAGTGTGAAAAACTGCCCCGTATGTCCTCTCCCCGCCCGGCAGTACAGCGAGAAGTTTCACCAAAGCGATAAGATAACTTCACATAGGAAAATTCAGACACCATTCATATACCTCAATTCCGACAAGCGGTCCGATCTCTTCGATAGAATTTTTCGCAGTCTCGTATATACCTTCCAATTCTCCACGCGTTAACGACTGCCGAATGGCAATTTAGTTGCCATGGTTTTATCAGTTTCTCCAAAGTTTAATCGTCCTACACCCTTCTATTCTTTTCCCTTTCGCTTTTCAAATCGCATTAATTTCACACATTTGGCTGCTCGCTTTCTCAAAACTTTTCATCAGATACTCATCTCATGTCATAAGTTTAAGATTCATTACTTGCGCACAAATTACATCATAGCTCACGCCCTACTCACTTCACATCTCATTGCATTGCAACCACTTTGCCTTCTCTGCTTCTAAGCAGCTGCTGACCTTACGGCACAATTACTCTTAAGATGAAGCTTCGGTAATTGCGCGTTCGTATTCCTTACGCTCGCACTCTGCTACATACATATTAACCTTGTAAGTTAATGCTTGCTTTATTGCACCAATTATTTTATAAATTTAGCTAACTTGAGTAGATAGTAGACACAAGCTTGCGTACCTGAAGAGCTGTGAAATTTTTACTTAATTTTAATTTCCTTAATTTTTTGGTTTCATTAGAGACGAAGAGCGAAGTTTTATACTGACGTATACGTGTTGGAATCATTTCGTCTTCTCATTTTTGGAGCTCACACTTAATTAGCTTCATGGTTCCTATGTTGTACCGCACTTGTAAAGTCAGCCAACGGTAGCTCACGATTCAACAATGCATTCTATCAAGCATTGCGCTAATTTCCATGGGCTTAGGATGCGCCACTGGTCTTTGCTCTAATTTTATTTACGCGTCGTCCTCGTCTTCATTTCGTTAAAAACTTTGGTCTTTTACACTTCTTTCTTAAAGCTTTCTTACGCGCTTTAGTACTACAATTTGCATTTTGCCGCTCTGCTGCCTTTCATTTAAGCGTGTGTAACTTGTAAGTTCGTCTTGGCTTGTTTCTTCACTGGTTTCTGTGTTGTCAGTAGCTTACGAACATTAATTTTTATTTATTGCAAGTTCGTGGCGCATTTGGTTCTTTATTTGTAACTGAGTCCATCGTTGTTGTCTCTCAGCTCACGTTCGGTCTTCTGTTGGGTTGGTTCACAATCATTGGTTATACTTACCTACTTACGTGAATATAGAACTTTGTAAGCACATATGCACAGATGTGCTTGCTCGCTTTTAATGGTTCCCTTTTTTTGTTTGAATGTTCTCTATTGAGACTGTCTCTATACCAAAATGTACTATATTTTCTTTCTTTCATTGGGGCTTTGTAATTCTCAGCAAGACCTTATATCTCAAACTCACTAATGTAAATTCAAAATCTCTATGCAAGTTAGCGCGGACGTCTTCTGTTCCGGAAAAGCTCAGTAATAAGTGATATTGCGATTTTGCTCAAGTAAACCCCAGGATGAAAAAGTATTTCTAATTCCTCCTCGTCTCAATAGTGGTTGGTTTGTTGCTGTGCAGCCCTGTTACAAAAAAACCTGGGCTCAAGTAGTGTGCGTAAGGCAAAATTCGACCACATTCTTCTGGTCCCAATTACTGCTGATTGCTGTAAGACTATGATGTATATTGGAACGATATTCCGCCATCCCTTATCAAATTTGGTTTCGAGCCAAACCGGTTTCGGCGTTGTGCCATCATCAGTGTCGATTTTAGTTCTCTCTCTTCTCGCGTAAGACTACTTGACACGCTCTTCAAGCAATTTGGTTCGGTAAATGAACTTACCATTATGTAGCATTTTGAAACTTTCCGAAATTTGCACAGATATTGAGTGACTGCTTTTTTGCTGCTCTTGCCGAATCTGGCGTAATCGCTGTTGAAAGGGGGATCTCCATTCTCTCAGCTTGCAGTCCAAGCATTCGGTCAGTGTCTCGTGTTTAATGCAGAAATTCCAAAAAATTTCTTTCCTTAACTTATTTAACAGGTCGTCTGTTCTCTTACTATCGTAAGTCGGTCATGTCTGTTTGATTGACCTGCAGGTATCCGAGAAACATCAGTTGCAAACTGCTATCTCATGGAATCTGCTAAGTATATTTCTTTTGATTGATGTGAGTGGATAATGGATACCGGCCACCTTTGCAGCGTCCACTAAAGCCTTACCACTTATTACTGAGCTTTGTGTGTTTGTCTGCTTTCTCAATTTGTAATCATGAATCCATATGAGCGTAGTGTTATAGAAGTCAGCTCCGGCATTAAGCGCTGCTTATGGCCTTAGATTATGAGAGGCGGGAGTAAAGCGACATATGCACTGCTTGGCTAACTGTGAAAATGTATTACATGCATCCACTGACCGATTCCCCCTACAGAAGTTAACAGGCCTTTTCTAACTCTAAAACTTTCATTTGGAAAATACGAGCAGATTAAGAAAGACGTACTCATATCGACATCTTAAGTTGCACAGAGAAGACACCAGCTCCCACACTGCATCCATTTCGGATCCATCGGTGTAAAGAGAGGCTGCCCCCTTCCTGTACAAATCGTCCTTCCTCAGTCCCCCCTTTAAGGGATCATAATCCAAGAGCTTCTATCAAAACTTAACCAAAGCGTGTGATAATGTGATGACTCAGTCACACCGGGAAGCCTGCTGAGGATACTTCTGTCACCCTACTGTCTTGCAATGGAAGTAGATCTAAGTTGATGGGAAACCTAACTTTAGGTGTATTGTTTGCCTTAACGACTATTGCTCTTAGTTAGTACTTTCAAAAAACCAGAAAACGGCATAGGCCTTGTATTGATTTGACAAAGCCATGGTCTTCCTGGCTAGAGTGTTTGCAGCACAGTTGGCAGAAATGTGTAAAAGGATTGTCACCTCCCGCAAGACTGTATCGAAAAACAGTGCGCCCAGAAATTTAAGTTGTCTTGTTTGCAGTCCTTGGCATCGGCAACGAAAGTGATGAATCGACTCCACTTTCACCTCAACCTCACAGCTTCTGCAAAGCGAAGTGCTTAGTATATGCCATCATCGAAGCTTCGAGGCTATAATACAGTGACACTGTATTGACGTCCAAATGGGCTATTTCTAAAGATATGTATAGCTTGAGGAAGAAGCTTGTTCATTTCTTATTCAACCATGACCATCAGATCTTTTCTTCACCTGCGACTGACCAACGAAGTTGCTTGCGAATTCACGTGGTTTCTGTATCAAACTGAGCAGGTCTTTGTATCTTCTTTTAGAATTTTTCGGGCTTATGGAGGATTTCTTTAGTACATATTGATAATCAAGTTGTTATATACTCTAAAGATGCCCTCCTAAGCTAAGGTCCACCCACATGATTAATGGAGTAGTTTGAATAATTTTATATCGCAACTAATAACAAGAATGAAGATGGCACAAGCATTCCACAAGCGTTCCAATACACACCAACTACCACGCACATTTCTTGGGCCCTTCTTTATAAAACCGCATATGAGTATAGGCTTTCCAGTTCGCACCGAACTCAGACTAACTTACCTCTTTTTCCTATGTATTTTTTAAGCATAAAGAACTTTT